>NW_011444673.1:0-773 GCF_000754665.1 Bison bison bison | reverse complement strand
TTTTTTTTTTTTTTTTCTCTTGCCTGTTAGATATTATTTACTTACAGATTTGGTTTGAAAGTTTGGGAAGTAATGGAATCTAGTGCTTTTATAGATTATTAGGGAATGTAACAGCAAGTTAAAGCATTTCAGTACGAGGTATAGGAAAAGTAGTGGCCCAGTTCTTTCACCCACAATCTTTTCCTGACATGACCAAAAACAGGCAGAATGATGTAGTTGTCAATCTAGAGGAAAAGCCATGCTTTTAGGAACTGCAAATACATAAAATCATCATCCCGCTATCCTCTGCTCATGCAGACCCTGCTAACCAATCCCAAGATTGATTTTTTTTTTTTCTAAAGAGAGAGTACAGAGCACATAAAAGCCTAAAATTCTTCAACATGACACTTCAGACAGACACTAGTCATCTGGACTTGAAAGCTACTTTGCCGTATATCAGGACTTTCTTCTGCTTTCTACTTTGCAAAGCAGAGAAATACTAACTTCAGGAATGAAACTTCCTCCCTGCTGGGTCATATTGTTGTTGCTCAGTTGCTAAGGCATACCTGACTCTTTGCAACCCCATGGACTGCAGCATGATAGGCTTCCCTGTCCTTCACTATCTCCTGGAGTTTGCTCAAACTCATTGTGTGTTGAGTCAGTGATGCCATCCAACCATTTCATCCTCTATCACCTGCTTCTTCTCCTGCCCTCAGTCTCTCCCAGCATCAGGGTCTTTTCCAATGAGTCAGTTCTTTGCATCAGGTAGCCAAAGTATTGGAGCTTCAGCTTCA
>NW_011444672.1:0-773 GCF_000754665.1 Bison bison bison | reverse complement strand
TCTCCTTGCGGTCCAAGGGACTCTCAAGAGTCTTCTCCAACACCACAGTTCAAAAGCATCAATTCTTCGATGCTCAGCTTTCTTTACAGTCCAACTCTCAGACCTGTACATGACTACTGAAAACCTAACTCAGGATCTGACTACTCAGGACCTGACTTGATGTCATGTTCTCCGGAAGCCAGGCTGACAATCTGGAGCTTGCTTGGACTCCTCCCTTTCCTCTGCCCCCACCCCCTTCATGGCTCTCATCCAGGTGATTCCCGAGGCTTGTCTCTCCCTCCTTCCTCACTGCCTCCCTCATCGGGGTCCTCCCGGCCTCCCTTCCTGGCTCCAGCTTCTCTCTCTTTCCCACTGTTGCTGTCTGATTGATCCTGTCAGTGTTCAGCCTTCTTTATAGTCCAACTCTCACATCCATATATGACCACTGGAAAAACCATAGTTTTGACTAGACAGACTTTGTTGGCATATTGTAAATATAAAAATATTATAGATATATAACTGAGTCACTTTGCTAAATAGAAGAAACTAGCACAGCATTATAAATCAACTATACTACAATAAAATTAAAAACAATGCTCATGCAGGGACCACTGGGATGGCTTACACCATATAGCAGCTTCCATGACTCCCCAGAAGTCATTCCTTGAATCTCACTTATGTGCTGGATGCTATGTGGGGCCCAGGGCCATGGAGAGCGGGGCTCTAGCCCCACAGGTAGGCCTCTTCTCCTTGGGGACCACAGTCTGAGAGGAGTGACAGTGACAGGCACGTGG
>NW_011444671.1:0-773 GCF_000754665.1 Bison bison bison | reverse complement strand
TTGATTGGGTCATTTATTTTTCTGGAGTTGAGCTGTAAGAGTTGCTTGTATATTTTTGAGATTAGTTGTTTGTCGGTTGCTTCATTTGCTATTATTAAAAACAACTGGACTATATGATAATCTTTTACTTTTATCTAGTTTATTTCACTTTTTCTATATCGTATTCAGTGCTCCCATTTCATTTAGTTTGTTTTCCAATTTCTCTGTCTCTTCTGTCTTTTTATTTTCTTTCTCAAGCTTAGTGGGGAAACTTTTGCATACATATATATTAAATAGTATGTGGGGGCTTCCCTGGTGACTCAGATGATAACGAATCCACCTGCAATGCAGGAGACCTGGGTTTGAACCCTGGGTTGGGACAATCCCCTGGAGGAGGGCATGGCAACCCACTCCAGTATTCTTGCCTGGAGAAACGCCATGGACAGAGAGGAGCCTGGTGGACTGCAGTCCATGGCGTCACAAAGAGTCAGACAAGACTGAGAGTCTAAACACATGTAAATAGTGTGTATAATACATATATTTTAGAAAACTTACAAACTTTTGCCTAACTAAAAAATTTAAGACATTTTTATTCTACTTGTTTGACTTAGTATGAATAGAATGCTATATTTCTAATTAAAAAAAAATTCAACAAGCAATAAAGTTTTACTGTATAACACAGGAAACTAATCAACAGCTTATAATAACCTTTAATAAATAAAAATAATCTGAAAAATAATATGTGTATGTGTATAACTGAATCACCTTGCTGTGCACCTGAAACATTGTAAGTC
>NW_011444670.1:0-774 GCF_000754665.1 Bison bison bison | reverse complement strand
TTCACTTCTGTTTTGCAGCTGTGAGAGCCGCGGATTTGAATTGTGCTACCTCCCTCACTCACCAAGCTAATTAATTCTCTTCAAAACAAAAAAACCCACATCTCCTTCCTTCAATCAATGTCAACAGCCAATTACAATCTTTCATCACCCAAAGTGTAATAACACAAATGTTATCAGGGAAGGAAACAGTTGGATTGACAAGATTAGAAATTTTCACTCCTTCTTCCTTAATCTTGTAATCACACGGTAGGCAGGAGTTTACAATAATATACACCCCAGTTTGCCAGTGAATTACTCCAGAAAGGCTTTGTGTAAATTCCCCATCATGTCATGTCTACTCTGGGTACAGAAGCACGTGTCTTCCTTCAAGAGGCATGGGATGAATTAAGATCGACTCCTTAGAGCTTTTTCCTCATCTATTAATCACTGCAGAAGGTTGTTAATTATGCAAAGAGGGGCAGCCTTGGTGGAATATATAACCACGAATGGCATTTAAGGGTGTCAGAAAATGGAGACAGCTGATGGTGACAGAAGGTATTTCACCGATGCTAAGATTAGCACTTTGCTGTCATGTGCTGGACAACAGAAGGCTCTCCTTGTCTTATGAGGATTAAATATTTGTTGATATGATTAGGGTGTTTTCCCTAACGTCTTTGGGAAGCCCAGCTTGGTTACTGGTGCTCAAAACCCACACTCCCCACCATCCCAGGGGTGTGAGTGTAATGGTTTGAATTTTAGATCACAAGTGGGACTGTGAAAAGAATGTCACATATA
>NW_011444669.1:0-774 GCF_000754665.1 Bison bison bison | reverse complement strand
TGAAAGATATGTGGGTGGATGGTGGCGATGGCTATACAACAATGTGAATGTATTTAACACCACTGAACTGTGCACTTAATGTGGTTAATCTAGCAAATTTTATGTGTATTTTATCACAATTGAAAAAAGAATTTTTTCAAAGGTATCCCTTTCAGGAAAAACAGGAAGAACTTTTTAGCACATTGAGTCCCCATACTTAAGGATTTCCTCTGGCTATTAGATTTATGACTTATGGTTACAATAGAAAATAAATGAGCTTAAATTCCCAAGTTTTATGTTTTGATGGTATTCATCTCTGAAATGGCCATGTGAGATTAGTTTGTAGAAATAAAGGGCATGTCTGTAAAGTCCTTTCAGATCCTTGGATGCAAAGCTTTAGAAAAATTCCATGTGTTATTTTTAATGCTTCTTAATAGGAAAAAGTCATATGCTTGTATACATAAAATAACTGTAAATAAATAATGTTAGATGATTACTGGCTCTGCCAATAATATTTGGAAGCACATCTGAGCAAAGACTAAACATGCCTTGACATCAGCATATTTTGGTTCTATTCTGTTGGTTTCCATCCTTCCTTTGAGCATGTTCTAGGTACGTGCTCCAGAGATCATGCTTACAAAATAGTGCTAAGCTTTGTATCCATGTAGATTCCACTTTATATGCCTTTGTCTCCAAGGTGCAGTGTTGGTTGATTAAAGAGAAATAACCTGGAGAAAACTTGCAATGTGTAAAGATTCTCAGGAAGCCATTCAGGAGGCAGACAGGGCTAGAATG
>NW_011444668.1:0-774 GCF_000754665.1 Bison bison bison | reverse complement strand
CATTCTCCCAAATCTTACCACCCTCTCCCTCTCCCACAGAGTCCATAAGACTGTTCTATACATCAGTGTCTCTTTTGCTTTTGCTTTGGATTTTTAATGTGATTGTTGGAGAGCTTGTACAAGGAGTAGGGATGCTGGCCCAGTTGTTACTGATCACTTTAGATCATAGTATTTTCAATCCAAGGTTGATTGTATGAATCCTTTTAAACTGTGTGTCCATTTTGTGATGGTTGATTGCTTTATGCTACAAAACCAGTGGGCTTCCCTGATGGCTCAGTTGGTAAAGAATCCACCTGCAATGCAGGAGACCTGGGTTCAATCCCTTGGTTGGGAAGATCTCCTGGAGGAGGGCATGGAAACCCACTCCAGTATTCTTGCCTTGAGAATCCACATGGACAAAGGAGCCTTGTGGGTTACACTCCATGGGGTCGCAAAGAGTCAGACACAACTGAGCGACTAAGCACAGCACACACACAACCAGTACATTAATGTAACAGGGCAGGTGTAGACTGCAATAATGTCACGGTATGCTGAAAAGGAATCAGAAGAGAAGGTGTTGCTACTACTGCCTCTACATGGTAGGGTTTCTGTGGTTTCCTCAGGATACCTCACCCACTACATGGCAACCCTCTTCCTTCTGATCTGTGAGCCAAGGAAGATGCCAGTGTCAATCAGTACATTAATGATTAGTGAACTTTAAATATTTTTACAAACATAAGTATACATTAAAATACTAATGTTGGTTTCCCTGCACCCCAATGAAGTAATCCTCTT
>NW_011444667.1:0-774 GCF_000754665.1 Bison bison bison | reverse complement strand
TAAAAGAAAAATGTTTCCTCCTCATGCATTCCCCCTACTCTAGCACATGCCCCCATGCATGATATGAGATCTATAAACTGGATTTTAACCAGTGTATTCATTCAGTCAAAAAAAATTTCCATTGTCACATATCTGAAAGCTTTTTTGTTGTGACTTGAAACTATGTTATTCTTATCTTTTTAAAAGACTGTCTAGGATGGGATGGCCTTGGCAGTTTTTCAGAGAGTATCTTTTATCTACTAAGACTGAATCCTTAGGAAATATTAACCAAAGCCTTTTGATTTTCAAGAGCTAATATGTCTATAAAGAGTTTTTTTAAGAGCCTTGAGTTGGCATTTCTATGAGGACGCTGTGTAATGTAAAGGGTTGTATGAGATGGTTATGATAGAAACTCCCTTCTTGGGCTGATAAGCAAAATGAAAAATGTTCCAGTTAGTTTAAAATTACAGAGGTCAGTTCCCATTTCATTCCTGCTTCACCTTGGTTTGCAGCCTATGTGAGAGCACTGTTGCTCAGGGATTACTGTGAGATTCCCATCTGGTGTTTAGAAAGTACTTGGTTAAAAGTTCCTTTTAGAATATATGGTCTTTGGGAGATGAACTGAGAATTACAGACTCTTTCCAAAGGTCTAAATGAGAAACAGTTTTTATGTTTTCACATTTGTAGGAAAGAAACTTATTTCTAGGACAAAACCAGATAAGGAGAGAACTGTTGCAAAGACATTACAGTTAAAAAAAAAAAAAAAAGTATATTTTTTATTTGTTCATCATATTT
>NW_011444666.1:0-774 GCF_000754665.1 Bison bison bison | reverse complement strand
CTGAGCCACCTGGGAAGCCCTGTATGACTTACTTATTATCATAACATTATTAAAAGATCATATTATTCTATGAAGTATACTTAACGATTTATTCAGTTGTCAAGGAAAGAATGAATATTTAATAATTCATTGTCTCAATTAGTATTTAAATTAGTGCTGATTTGTTACATCAGTTATATATTATACCAACAGTATAGATCTTTTAATTTCATTGCTTGATGGTGTTTCAAGTACTTAAAAAATTGCCTATGTGCTCATTACTTTTTAAAACATTTTGCTTATAATAATTTCATATTGGTAATGAACTAATGAGACTGAGAAATTTTCACGTGAGTCAACAGCAAGAAAGTGAAGTGGAAAATTGAGATTACAATACTGATAAGCTAGACCAAAAATGTATTTGCCTATATTAAGCAATTTGAAACAGACTTTTATTGTTTTGGGTTGAGTGATTAACTACTGTATACTGCCCTATTGCCCAATTTCCTACTCTTACTGCAGATTTAGACTCAATGATCATATGAGATAAATGAAGAAATTGACCATTATACAATTATAATTATGAAACAAAATACGATGATCAGAAAGATTGCATTGGGGAGGTGATGGTTGATTTGAGTGTTTCACAGATGGAAAATATTTATTCAGAAAGACAGTCAAAAGAGCTTTCTAGGCAAAAAGTGCAACATGCCAGTAGGCTTGTTTTAGAGAAATGGCAGTAGAAATCAGGGGCTGGTGTCTAGGAGAGGGCAAGTTGAAAGAGGGAAAGGTTGG
>NW_011444665.1:0-774 GCF_000754665.1 Bison bison bison | reverse complement strand
GGTTGCCATTTCCTTCTCCAGGGGATCTTCCCAACCCAGAAATCAAACCCAGGTCTCCTGCATTGCAGGCAGATTCTTTACCAGCTGAGCTACGAGGGAAGCCCACTTTTATACCTAGTTATTAGATGAGGCACTTAAGGTCCAGAGATATTACTTAATGCAGGTGGTAACTGGGGTCCTCCTCAGATCCCTTGGAATCCAAAGCCTTGGCAACTGGGCACAGAGCTCTATTTCCCCAGAAATCTCAGAGGATGTCTGGCCTTCTGTGTCTGTCTTGAAGTGATGTCTGAGGTTTTCTCAAAGAGCTGCCACCTCTCTCTTTTTGATTCTCTATCCTCTTTCTGTCTCTGAACTCTAACTGGAGTTCACCTTCTCCACCACCCACCAAACCCCCAGGGCATCATCATAAAACTGTTCCCTCCTTTGTCTCCTTGTGGGAAGGGCTCCTTTGTCTCCTTGGGGGAGGGGCTCTATACAGAAACGAATACTTTATTATCCCATTCTAATTTTTCACAGTCTGAGGTAGTTCTATAGAGTGCTGAGTCTGCTGAAAATGCAAACCTCAGGTTGTGAAGAGGTAGAACTGAGTGTGGCCCAGGTATCCACCTTTCTTTATGAATCACCCCCTGATTCAGACCCAGGCAGCTCCCTTCATTTACTCTAGTCCAATATTTCACTATTTTCTGGCAACAGATTTGCATAGCAGAGAGGGATTTTCCAGTGGGAATTCCAGGCAAGAGTGGGTGAGATATTTTATAGCAGAAAGGCCTTTGT
>NW_011444664.1:0-774 GCF_000754665.1 Bison bison bison | reverse complement strand
GGTGGAATGTTGTTTTCACCAGCCATATTTGAAGTACTTAATAGTCACATGTGCTAGCGGCACCCTGTTGGACAGCGCAGAAAACAACATTCCACCCACCATCAGAGAAAGTTCTATTGTACATTGCTGGGCCGGAGTAGGAACTTGTTGAGAATGGCCCTTGGTGTTCCCTTAACCCTTAGGAATCTGCCTCCTGGTCAATAAGGAACACAAGGTGTAGAGCTTTGAATGGAGAGCAGGACAGGGGTGGGGAACCAGGTATGCCTGAACCTTCCCTACCACCCCACCCCCAGATCTGGCAGAGGCCATAACCCTGGGCTCCTCTGGGCTGTAATGTGCTCCCTCCTTTACAAAGAGATGCTGTGGCCCCGACCCGTGATAAGATCTCCAGAGTGGCACAGGGAGGAGGAGAGGAGGAAGGAGGATGAGACAGCCACGTGGCGGTTAGCAGAGATTTTCCATTAAGGTTTGCATCAGTAACAAGATAACGCTACCCATAGCGGTATTACTGAAAGATAACCACTCAAACCAGGCTCTCCTGGCTCTTTCCCTTCCACTATTTTTCTATAAGGAAAAAGACACATGTATATACTGTGTGGTTCTGTTGTCTGTTTTCTCTCCTAACGTTCTGTCATGGACATTTGCCCTTGTCATACACACTATTCTTTTTGTTGTTGTTGCATTGAGTCTTTGTTGCTATGTGTCAGCTTTCTCTAGTTGTGGTTCATGGGCGTCTCGCTGCAGTGGTTTCTCCTGTTGCAGAGCACAGGCTCC
>NW_011444663.1:0-774 GCF_000754665.1 Bison bison bison | reverse complement strand
GATAGCTTTTTTTTTTTTTTTTGGTAGAACCTCTAGACTTTCTTTAAAGGGAAGCACTATAAAATCAAAAGATAATTGATTTTACTGGGTTTTGATCCATCTCTAGTTAAGAAACAATAGAGAGGGAGAGAGAGGCATTATGTACTCTCTGTGTCTTTCTCCTCCTCACTCTTTCTGATTGATATATCCTATAATAACTGACTACCCCACCTCACTTATGTAGCTGCAAAGTCCTCTTAAACTCACTTTTCTGCCTGCTGACTTATTGCCTTGATTGCATCCTCTGCTAACAATTGTCTAGAACACGCTCTATCTCCACTATTTTCCCATTATCTGCATTTTTATTGCAATGAGTTTCTTAGTGTCTGACTGATCTGTAAATTCTATTGGAGTTAGGGCTCATCTGCATGGCTCACTACTAATCCAGTGCTTAGCACAGCGTGGCAGCAGGAAAATATTCAATGATTTTTTGAGTCAATATATGAACAAATAAATAGATAAATTATATGACTTCTAAATGGTCATCTAAGGAGTAAGTGTGAAAAGAGTGTTAGGTGACTCTCTTATAATAAAAAAAATATAAAATTTTTATAATAATAAAAATATTATTTTTATAATGTAATAACAATATTATTAGACTCTCTCTAATAAAATAATAATAATATTAGACTCTCTCTAATAAAAAATATTATTTTCTCATTGCTAAAAAGCAAACTTTACCCCTTTCTCATCAAGTGGACAAAAGAATAATAGTTAGATTTTAATAACATCTTG
>NW_011444662.1:0-774 GCF_000754665.1 Bison bison bison | reverse complement strand
TTAGTTGCTCAGTCATGTCTGACTCTTTGTGACCCCAAGGACTATAGCCCACCAGGCTCCTCGGTCCATGGGATTCTCCAGGCAAGAATACTGGAGTGGGTTGCCATTCCCTTCTCCAGGGGATCTAAATGTTTATTTAGAAAATAGCTCGTCCCAGTCACCTGTGTCCTGAACTGCTTTTCTCTATTCCTTTGGAGCAGAGAACACAAGATGGGGGGAGGGGGGAGAGGAGGAAGGGGAGACAGTTGGAGGGGTGGGCCTGTACGGAGAAGCAGGGGACAATTCATGAAATGTCTATGTCTTCCTGTTTACACTCCCTTAAACAAGGCTTGTCAGCATCACAACACACACACTTCCCGCCCCAGCTTCTCCAGCTCAGTTAAGGGCCTCCTAGGTGCTGAGGTTGGAGACCCGGAAGTCATCTTGTACTCCTCTGTCTCACTCCCCAGATCCAGCTCATCAGCAAGGCCTCCCCATGGACATCCACTGCCCATTCTCAGTCTGACCTCCCGGCTCCAGCCCCACAGCCTCCCACTGCCAGAGAAAATGCAGGACACCCAGCAACATCGGCATTTCACAAAACAGCCAATCATTGTTTAGTATAAGTGCATCCCAAACATTGCATGAGATATACTAAAAATTCATTCATTGCACGCCTGAAATTCAAGTGTAACCTGGGCATTCTCTATTTGTATTCGTTAAATCTGGCAACCCTCTCTAGGGCTTCCCAGATGGTACTAGTGGTAAAGAACCTGCCTGCCAATGCAAGAGACG
>NW_011444661.1:0-774 GCF_000754665.1 Bison bison bison | reverse complement strand
AGAGCCAGAGAGAGAGAAGCAATGAAGAACTAAAATCAAAGACAGAACAGAGAGGCAGAGGCAGTGAGGAAGTACAAAGGGTCTTCAGTCTTGCAAAACATCTCCAGGAAGGGCCGTCCTGTGGAAGGGGTGTGTTAATCTCTTCTTTTTGTCTAGCTATTCACAGGTGGGCAGGGCCAGATTATCTCTCTATGAGATGAACAAAGGCTCTTTAGTTTAATAGTCAGGCACACAGGCAGGGTCCACTGATGCAGGCCATTGTGTATGACTGTAATAACAAAAGGAACAAGAAGCAAGTCAAATGAATAGTTTCCAACATGGAGTCAGAATTGGCTTCTTTATAACAATATGGTTGGTTCTGTTTCTCTGCGGAACCCTGACAGGTACATTATCCAGAAAGCTCAACAAATTCTTAATAGGGTAAACCCAAGAGAGATTTACACCTAGGATTATCATGGTAAAAAAGTTTAAAGATCAAAAACGTCGTGTAAGTAGCATGGAAAAAAAAAATGACCCATGACATACAAGGGACTTCCTAAATAAAGTTAAAAGCTCACTTCTCTTCAGAATTAGTGGAGGCCAGAGGACACCATGACACTACCCCAAAGTGTGTGCAGAAAGTGAAGAAGAACTGAAGAGCCTCCTGATTAAGGTGAAAGAGGAGAGTGAAAGAGTTGCCTTAAAACTCAGCATTTGAAAAACTAAATCATGGCATCTGGCCCCATCACTTCATGGCAAATAGATGGGGAAACAATGGAAACAGTGACAGACTTT
>NW_011444660.1:0-774 GCF_000754665.1 Bison bison bison | reverse complement strand
GCAGCTTCTGACCCAAATCTTATTATAGATCTTTCAGTCTCTTTCATGGGGACTTCTCTGATGCTGAGGGTGATAATTTCTGTAATAAACAGGTGTCAATCACACCTGCACACTTAGAAAAAAGGAGAGTCAGCAGAGCAGGGTGGATTAGGACCATTTGGGGATAGCCACTTATGGATAACTGCTTCCCACTTTTATCTGTGGCCAGCATATTTGGGAGGAAGCATTCCAGTTTTTAATTCTGGTTGCAGAAATGGTCTGTAGTACAGATGTTGACCTTTCAGTTTTCCAAAGTCAATGGGCAACCGTGGAGTTTTCAGTGAAGCTCTCTAGTCAAACCTCTCCCCTAGCATTCCCTGGGACCTTGGTAGAATTTAATTTCAGTTTGTTGAGTGTCTGTTCAGGCTTGTGTTGATGGCAAGTAAACAGTACTAAAAGGAAAAGGGAAGTGTAAGTGAGTATAATCCACAGCTCCCTCCACCCCTCCCCCCCCAGTATTTGTGCCTGATTTGTTTTTCCAAGGGTACTTTGTTATTCTCCTTTGTTGTTAAGCCTCTGAAAGAGGCATTTAAAACACAAGAATTTCAGATTTGACTTTGAGGAGTACAGACTATGATAAAGCAAAACGAATTACCCGTTTGTACTCATCCTCAGAGAGACCATTGTGGGAAATATTTTCATTTTAAACAACTTTTGACCTATTTTTCTTTCCAAGGCTTACCTTAGAGTCAGTGGCAAAATCTTAATACTCTACACGGACTCTAGTCTAGTTGC
>NW_011444659.1:0-774 GCF_000754665.1 Bison bison bison | reverse complement strand
CTGCAGAGTTTCCTTCTCCTTATAGTTTATCATTCCCTGACACTCTGTTACTATGCCTTTGAACTTTGAGAAGCAGGGCTTCTGTCTTGTTTGCTGCGGTAGCCCCAGCACCACAAGTGCCTGGCACCCAGTAAAGCATTCAGCGAATACCTGTACATAAATGTAGTTTAGTAACATTTTTTCACTTAACAACTTCTCTTAGTGTTGTTGTTTTTTTTAATTTGTATTGTAGTATAGTTGATTTACAATGTTGTGTTAGTTTCTGCTGTTCAGCAAAGTGAATCAATTATACATATAGCCATTCTTCTTAAGATTCTTTTCCCATATAGGTCATTATGGAGTACTGAGTAGAGTCCCTTGTGCTATACAGTAGGTTCTTACCTATTTTATATATAGTAGTATAAATATGTCAGTACCAGTCCTGCAATTTATCCCTCCCTCCTTTTCCTCTTGGTAACCATAAGTTTGTTTTCTACATCTGTGACTCTATTTTTATTTTTTAAATAGGTTCATTTGTACCATTTATTTTTAGATTCCACATATAAGTGATATGTGATATTTGTCTTTCTCTTTGTGACTTAAACTTCATTCCACTTCCCTAAGTTTTTAAGTTAACTTTTAGTTATCCAACTCTTAAATGAACACATTTTTCCTATAAAAATTTTAAAACATAACTGCTTAATCCCTTTTGAACAGTCCTGATTCACTGTGAATCCTTTGTAGTGTTTCCTTCCAGACATGTGTGTGTGTGTGTGTGTGTGTGTGTGTGTGTGT
>NW_011444658.1:0-774 GCF_000754665.1 Bison bison bison | reverse complement strand
CAAATATAAAAAATATTTACATTGTAATAACAAAGTGTGCTATTTTATGGGTAAGCCAGTTACTATTCTTTGGGACCATGTTTTTATTATGTAAAGTATGAATGATGATATCTGTAACCAAGAAGTTGGAACAATTGACTTCCTAATGGTTTCAAAACTAGATGACATGATAGAAAGGTTTTATATCTCAGTATCTAATTTAGACTTAGGCTCAGTGTCAGTATTTTTAGGGTTGAGAATTTAGGCTAAAAATCATAATTAATGGTAAAGATTTCTAAAACATCAATTTATTTAAATTTGTTAATATTTCCATCCTTGCCATAGTCAGGCAATCTATGATAAAATCATAGTAACCTCTTTCTGAAAGTATTAAAGACATTTTTTGACTGTATATGAGAGATATTTGGGAAGCCAAGATAAATTTTTACTTGATTTAATTACAAAGCAAACCAAAGGCATTCTCATGCTCCCCTCATTGATTCACTTCCCCATAAATGCATGTGGGCAAGTGTGCACCCAACTTATACACTTATTTGAAGATTGAAGGTTGGCACACGAATTTCTGAATCAAAACACGTTTCATGGATCATGGGTTACCAGGAACTATCAGTTCAATTCAGTTGAGTCGCTCAGTCGTGTCTGACTCTTTGTGACCCCATGAACCGCAGCATGCCAGGCCTCCTTGTCCATCACCAACTCCTGGACTCCACCCAAACTCATGTCCATCGAGTCAGTGATGCCATCCAGCCATCTCATGCTCTGTCGTCCCCTTCT
>NW_011444657.1:0-774 GCF_000754665.1 Bison bison bison | reverse complement strand
GTATCGCCTCTTCATCCGATAATACAGGTCACTGAAATCCTACACTGCCAAGCTCCATCTCAGCTGTCTCTTTCTCCAGGGATCTTTCCTGATTTTTCCAGCTGCCTGCAACCCCTGCACAGACCATTTTGTCTTTGTCTCTATTGGGAAGCCTGTTTTCTTCTTTGATTTATAGTATTTATAGTTATTCCGGTATTGTTAAGATCTCTGCCCTGGATTCCGACAACAGGGTTCTTGAAAACAGGAAACAGTCTTAGGTAACTGTGAACACCACTCAGGGAGTCAATTTCCAGTAAGTGCTTGACTTTCTCTTTGGATGCAGTCTATCAAAAGTTTGCCATTGCTGTATGTTGTTAACAGTTGAGTCATGATATCTCTTTCTGAGGTAAAAGAGTAATGATTTCCTCGTAATTCCCTCACTGTGTTCAGGCTAGTTGACTGTGCTCTAATTTTGGGGAACACTCCGAATTTTATACCTTGACTTCTATGAGTTTACTGTCCCTTCATCCAAAGCAGTTCTTATCTAAACTCGCCTTTTATTCCCAGGATCCTCGTTATGAGATTGCTGTTTCAGCTCATTGATATGCTCGAGCAAATCTAAGAGTGCTGAGTCCTGACACTTGCTTTATATTCCTTAGGTTTCTCTCTAAAGGGGCTTCTTGTCTGACTGCTCTTTTAAGGCCAACCAAATCTGAAATGCAGTTTCTCCTTGATAGAACTGTAGATGGATTATTTTGAAAATATACTAGTTGCACTTGTGTCTAAAATGCCCCC
>NW_011444656.1:0-774 GCF_000754665.1 Bison bison bison | reverse complement strand
GATCTTCTCATTGATAACCTGATACTTACTGTCCCAGTAGTCTACAGCCATAAGAGATGATGATATTATAAAAATAAGACACTACTGGGGACAGGGAAGGGTAGAGGTCTATCCTTAGCCTCTTTTTACAGATGAGAAAACAGATGAGAAATTACCTTGATCAACCTAATACAGGCAATGAGTGGGGAAACCAAAGCTCAAGCCCTTCCACATTATATGATGCTGCATCTGAGGAATGTATGAGATCTCTCAAGTTTGTTGGGAATGGGAAAAATGTTGAAAATCTTCATTCTGTAGAACAAACTGAACTCTTAAGTCTGGACTTCAAGACCCTTTTATGATCTTATCAAAGTCTGAAATTTTCAACCTTATTTTCTATTAATTCCCATCCATAAACTCTTTGCTCCAGAAACATTCTTACTTTTTCTGTAAATTTTCTTACTATTTCTGACAACTATTACTATCACCTTATCCCGAGTTTTCTCATTTATTCAGTCAAGGACAAGGAAGCCTAGCAAACTGCAGTCCATGCAGTTGCAAAGAGTTGGATACAATTTAGCGACTGAACAATAACAACTCCCTTTTGCTGAAATGGCATTTTCTGTGGATTGCAAGAAACAAAATTTTATCCATTATAAAACTTCCCTGGAACTTCCATAGCAGTCCAGCGGTTAACACTTGGAGTTTCCAACACAGGGGTTATGGGTTTGATCTCTGGTTGGGGAACTAAGACCACATATGACTCATGGCGTGGCAAAAAAAAAAAAAGAACTG
>NW_011444655.1:0-746 GCF_000754665.1 Bison bison bison | reverse complement strand
CCTCCTTCCAAGCTCATCCCAAGGGACACCTCCTCCAGATGTCCCTCCTGATCGCTCCTCTTCCCGCCGTGTCTCTTCCGTATTCCTTAGTACTCTGTGCCACCTCTGTCCTAGCACCTCCATGCTGCCCTGTCATCTCAGTGTTAACTTGTCTGGGGCCCCACCAGACCCTAAACGCTCTGAAGGCAGGGGCCACCCACTGGTCATCACCGCATCCCCAGATTCCAGGGTCTGGCACACCTTACAAAGCACGTGTGGAGTGGAACCATAATGGGAGCTGCTGGGGAAGACCGAGGCGGGGCAACCAGAGGGCAGGTGAGAGCTTCTGTTGAGTCATCCCCCAGGGGAGGTGCTAGCAGAGGCTTCTGAAAAGAGTAGCTGCTTGTCATAAATTCCAACTCTGGTAATGTTTGGCCAATCTGTCTTTTCCTGACTCAATTCAAAACTGGATGGGAGGGAAAGGAATTTGTCCGAGTGACTCCAAGTTAACAAGCTGTAGTGACGCGCTGGAGTTGTGTAGCTTGGGGCCATCAGTTTGCCGAGAGAGAAGCAGGATGTGGAAAAGTAACCACTGGGTGTTGGGCAGGGCTGAGGAGACAGAGGACAGGGAGATGTCTGCTCCCTGGGACAGACGGAGAAAGGACGCAGGGAGAAGGAGAAGGGGACAGAGGGGAAGGGATTCTAGGTTTTGCCGGTGCTTCTGGATGGCCATGTTACTCATCTTTAAAATAAACTTTGCTTGCCTG
>NW_011444654.1:0-775 GCF_000754665.1 Bison bison bison | reverse complement strand
TCAAAAGCATCAATTCTTCAGCACTCAGTCTTCTTTATGGTCCAACTCTCACATCCATACATGACTACTCGAAAAACCATAGCTTTGACTATATGGCCTTTTGTCAGTGAATGATGTCTCTGGTTTTTAATACACTGTCTACGTTTGTCATAGGTTTTCTTCCAAGGGGCAAGACCATCTGTCAAATCATCTATCAGTGCCTATATCAGTACATCTTACATAATACAAAATATTGTATATATTATACATATTGCTAACACTAGACATCAAAAATGAAAATATAAAAAGATATAAAAATGAAATGATGAGAAAAAGAAATTCATATTTATTTACTGGTATAAGGATTCTTGTATTGATAATGAAGAAGTAGCAATATGATTGATTTATGAGACTGTGTACTCAATTTAGTTGCTTCATGGTAGTGCAACCTACACAATTAATGAATGAATCATTATAAACTTTTATTACATAGAGTATTATAGTCATATTCACAATACAGCATTAGAAACATTGTTATTTTTTTTAAAAACCCACCTACCTATGATGTTCTCATGTAGTTTCTCTAATTATTGGAGAGTGACCCACACATACAATGCATGCATGCTCATTAACTGAGTCAGGTACAGTTATTTGCAACCCCTAGACTGTCACCTGCCAGGCTCCTCCATCCATGGGATTCTCCAGGAAAGAATACTGGAGTGAGTTGCCATTTCCTACTATAGGGAATCTTCTCAACTGAGGGATCAAACTTGCGTCTCTTGAATCTCCTGCATTG
>NW_011444653.1:0-775 GCF_000754665.1 Bison bison bison | reverse complement strand
AAAAAAAAAGAAGTTAGGTAGTGGTTTTAAGTTATTAAACAACAAAGTAAAATTTCCATGATTGTAAAGACAAAGAACCCTGAGTAACTTAGTCCAGGACTTCATCATCCATGTGATGTGGACCTCTTGGTCTTAAAGAGGTCTATAAATACAAATTATATCTAGATTTAACTTAAAGAGTTCTGTATGTATGTATGTAGCCAATGGCAGAGAGAATCAGTTAACCCTATGTCAAGTTTAATGGCTCCCTTTCTTTAACAACTGAATCTTCTGGAATGGCAAAAAGAAAGTTTGTCATCTACCTTCCTTATTAATGAAAGAGCAACAAATACCCATAGTTTTCTTCCTACCTAATAAAGCAAACTAATGATGAGAGATTATGCTAATTATTTTAGTGTTTTTTATATATTTTTTAAGAAACATCATTCTGTTAGGGGAAAAATATTGGCCTGAGAAATAGCTGGCCATTTCAGGGATAGCTCTTTCACCAGCTGATGTATTTAGTCCCTGATGTGTGACCACAGATAACTGTAGGACTAGATGATCTATAAGGTCCCTTTCTTTCCATTTCCCTCCCTTTCTGTGTTTTTGCCTCTCTTCTCTTTTTGATATTATGATATGACTCTTGCTGTCAAACTGGCTTGCATCCTAGGGATAAAATTGTTGGTACACATTATTGAAAGTATACAAATAAATAATATCATATGGCCACATTATTACTATAAACATATATGTAGAAAATTCTGGGGTGATAAGTACTATTTTTTTTTTTTTT
>NW_011444652.1:0-775 GCF_000754665.1 Bison bison bison | reverse complement strand
TTATTTCTTTCTCTCTTATGTCACAGACTTAGTGCTTTTCTTTTAGTGTCTTGCTTTTTTTTTTAACCTTTACTGCTTCAAGACCTTCACATGTTCATGTAAAAGTCACTCATCAATCACCACCTAAGTGATGGCCACTGTTCTAAGCATTCAAGTCTAGTTAGTAGTAAGCAAGATTGATAAAGTTCCTGCTCCCATGGAAATTTTCTTTTAATGGTTTAGAGGGACAGACCATAAGCAAGGAAAATAATGTATTTTCAGACTGCTGTGAATTCTATGAAGAGAACAGGCAATGCTACAGAGAGTGAGGGGATGTCTGGGCTGGAGAATAGGACAGACATGTGCTTATAGATGCCTGGACTATACATTCTTCCCTTGCCATCCCACCCCAGTTTCCACTCCCGAGGCCTGGCTAACTCCTACTTACATCTCAGCGCTCAGCTTAACCTCACTTAATTGGAACTCTTTTCTTGACCTCTTCTCTATCCAGAGCAGAATATGGACCTCTCTGTTCTCAGACCTCACACTACTCTGTGCTTTATCTTTTTGTAATTCTCATCACACTTTAAATGACTAAACTATTTAAATAAGTAAAACATTATATATATAAATTTTTTACATAAAATTATTATACTTATATAGTTATAATAAATAACATAGTAAATTGTCTGTTATAACATATAATACATAATGATACACTTAAATGATTACTTAAAAAATAATTACTTAATAATTATTTTAAATAACTATTTTCAACCTATTTCATATACTCTAA
>NW_011444651.1:0-775 GCF_000754665.1 Bison bison bison | reverse complement strand
TTTCTCTGCTTCTGAAGCAATACCCTTATTTATGTATGCTTCTTACTCTCTTCCTGGGGCTGGACATTTCTGATATGATACTGAAGTCAAACCTGTTTCATCACTGTCAACTATGAGTCATTCATTCCTAAATTGACTAGACAGAACCTGGGAATTATAGCTCTGTAGGGGCAAAGGGGTATTTAAAGATCACCTATTTGAAGTTCTTCATAAACAAATTGAAACAGTAGATAAGGCAAATAAAATGGAAAATAATCTTCATGGAAGAAAATGAGGTTTGACGATAATAACAGATTACAATGACCACAGGAGTCATTAGGAGGAGGATCTGGGAGGGACCAGGAATTCCATCAGCCTTTCTAGTTGTGAACATCCTGGAGGCTGAGGTAGGAGCCATATCACATGACTTCCAGAATTCCCCCCATTTGGAGGGGGTCTTCCACAGTCAAAAGACCATGCTCCTCAGGATTTGTCAGAAAAGAACCAGCTGGAGAGAGTGAGGGGAGTGGGAGAGTTCTTATCTAAAATGCAAGTTTCCAGGTCTCAGACCCTGAAAAAATGGTTAAGAGCTAGACTTTAACAAGAACTCCAGGGAATTCCCAGGCACATTAGATATTAAGGAGTACTGGATTGTGATTCAAGGATTCTGCTGACTTTATAAACTGAGCAACTTATTCCGAACCATGATTTTGTTTTCTTTCGTCCCCAAGTTTTATCCGTAATGCTGTTCAGTCACCCAGCTGTGTCTGACTCTTTGCGACTCCAGCAAAGAGCA
>NW_011444650.1:0-775 GCF_000754665.1 Bison bison bison | reverse complement strand
GAACTCCGGGAGTTGGTGATGGACAGGGAGGCCTGGTGTGCTGCGATTCATGGGGTCACAAAGAGTTGGCCACGACTGAGCAACTGATCTGATCTGATCTGATTTTAAATTATATTTAGCTATTTGTGTAGGGCTTAAATTTCTTGTTGATATTTTCATAAATAATGAATTTTAAGTAACTTTTATAAACTTTTTTCAAATGAGAATATACATTCAAAAAGATTGAATTCTAAAAGCAAATATTGCTATATTAGATCCACATTTTAAAACGAAGAAAAAAAGACTTGATAGAAGTTGAAAAAACAGATTATTTAACAAGTGTGGTAGAATTCTTTGCCTGTTTCTGTATTATTTATTGAAATTTAAAGAGTTATTTAAGACTAATAGACTCTTTCCAGGATATGATTTAATTAATCTGAAAGCATTTAATTGAACAAATACTATAACTAGGTTCTATGTGTATAATGAGGATGCTAATCTTTGTATATCTGGGGACACAAGACTCACTCTTTGCTGTGTTCAGAGAGAAATGGAATATTTCCTGCCATATCTGTAAACAAAGATGTCACATTCATCAACAACTGCAGCCGTCACAAGGGTGAACTGGTGAGCACTGAGGGACCTCAGGAGGGAAAGAATATCTGCCATCTAGCAGCCGTCTGACTGCAGCCACTCCCTAATGTGCTTGCCTGTGTGACTGCCCAGTTGTGTTGGATTCTTTATGACCCTTTGGAATCCAGCCCACCAGGCTCCTAAAAATGTCCATGAGATTTTT
>NW_011444649.1:0-775 GCF_000754665.1 Bison bison bison | reverse complement strand
TCAAAAGCAAATCAAAAATCAAAAGCAGAGTACATCCCCACTTCTAAGTCCAAATGTGCTGGAAAGTGAGTGGGCAAGGAACTATTATTCTTGGACTTACACTAGGACCCAAGTGCCTAATATGCTCAGTGTGATAGCTTGAGCTTTCTTGGACTTCCCTGGCTTATCACTTAAGCTCCATGTCCTGGAAAACTCCTCAGTACCCAATATGGATATAGTTGGCTACACTTGTTATACGTGGACCTGAGAGGAACTATAATAAACAAATTATCCCACTGAGATTCAGAACCAGTATCATCCATTGAAGACTAAGGGATCTTTGAAATGAGTTTGATTGTTATTTTTCAGATTGCATAATTGTAATAGCATTGTTCAAGTCCAATTTTAATGGGCTAATATACTGGATGAATGGTTTATTATAAACCCTACTGGTGTCCACTATAATGATGGAGCCTGTGCCCTTTTAAAGTCACTGTACTCCCAAAACTTTCTAGGACTGTGCAACTAAAAATATACATGACATACAACAAAATCATTTTTGTCATACCAGATAATATGGGAAAAGCATTATGTTATTTTATGGTAACAGTCCTGCACAGCTGAAAAAAGCTAATTGATTCACTATACTTCATAGTAGACTAAATAAAAATGAAACTTTATTGCCTACATAATGCCTTACATTTTAATAGTGACTCTACTGAAACTGAAAACTGAAACTCCAGTACTTTGGCCACCTCATGTGAAGAGTTGACTCATTGGAAAAGACTCTGATGCT
>NW_011444648.1:0-774 GCF_000754665.1 Bison bison bison | reverse complement strand
TTATTCTTTCTTTCCTTCTACTAATTTTGGGGGTTTTTGTTTACATTTATTTTCTTTTGTTTTTATTTTTTTTTTTTTCATTTTTTAGATGGGAGACATTTTGGTCTGTATTTTGCTTAAAAGGCATCAGTGTACAGAGGGGACTTGAAGGTTCATGGTAACATAAATAATTAGAAGAATAGGCTTCTAAAATATGAGTGGTGTATTAGCCTAAAACAGAAGGAATAATATTTCTGCTAAGATATCAAGAAAGAAGGACAGGAGAGATTATCAGGAAATACTTGGAAGTCACACCAGATGGCCTCTATTAGGAGACAGAATAATATTATTATATAAGCTGAGTCCCTGAAGAAAAATACTTTGAATCCAAATCCCAGTCACATCACTTAGGAAAGTTGTTGAGCTTCTTCCAAGCCTGTTTCTCTATTTGGAAAAATAGGGTGATATTGAATTAATTGAGAAAATATATGTCAAGTGATTAATGTATTACACAGTGTTCAGTTCATGTTATAAGCTATTATTTTCTTTAGGGAAAAAAAAGCTGAGACAATCACCAATGGCACTAAAGTCAGCTACATGGTGAAGGTTTAGTGACCATGTTGAGAATTTGGGAGAATTGTTTGACTATAAGATGTGTTACATGACATTAGGAATTTTCTGCATAATAGTGGGACACCAGTAATGCCATTCGTCACATATAGTAGGTTGCTGCTGCTGCTAAGTCGCTTCAGTCCTGTCCGACTCTGTGCGACCCCATAGACGGCAGCCCACCAG
>NW_011444647.1:0-775 GCF_000754665.1 Bison bison bison | reverse complement strand
GGCAGGATTCAAACAGCCTCCCTAACAGATAACCCGATTGGCAGCCTCTGATATCATCCCAACCTTTCGCAAACAGTGACTGCTTTGTGTTCAACTTTTTTTGTTTTGGTCTTTGGAACTCAAAATAAAGAGAAAGGCCCATATACACTGCATGGATGGGCAGAATACAGATGTCCACTGGCCATTTATAAGGATACATAAGATTTCCTAAAGACTTAGAAATTTGATAGAACCTTAAAGAGAATCATTGGAAGAACGTTGAAAAAACAACATGTTGGAAAGTATTCATAAAACTTTATGAAAATCTGTGTGCCACTGCATTTCTTTTAGTTTGACAGGAGGTTAGTTGCTGATTGGAGTAAATGGCTAAAATCAAGATTTTTATTTGTTGAGAAGAAGCTGTTTTGTCCCTTTAGCAATGACAATGATTTCATAATGGAAAGTGGAGTTCTGTACGAAATTATTGTTTAACTAGAAGCTAGGTGTCAAAGTGCTCAAAATAAACGTGTTGAGTGGGTTGCAGCAGGTAGAAAATACTGGCTTCCATTTCCTTGGTTATTTCAGCAAATGCTTGCTCCATGGGAAAGAACAGGTCCACTCTGCAGAACTCTCAAAATCCCTTTGAGGATTAAAAAAGAAAAAGTTCTGAAGACCTTTTCTTCTGTATCACCATGATGAATGGGCTTTTATGTAAAATAAACATAGAAGCTGATAGGAATTTTTCCTGAATGTCATAGTTGGACAAAGAAAAAATGAAAAAAAAAAAAAAAACCAT
>NW_011444646.1:0-775 GCF_000754665.1 Bison bison bison | reverse complement strand
CGGACACGACTGAAGCGACTTAGCAGCAGCAGCAGCATTGCCCATTGACTTCCATAGACACACAATCCAAAAGTTGGGCACATAATATCACTTCTTTTTTTGTTGTGAAAATGATATTTAAAACATTGTTGATTCTGTTTCTTCATAAATCTGCTACAATATATGGGTTTTATAATTTGATACTAGAAAAAATGTTTTTCTCAAAGTCTTGATATAAGAATTATGTAGCTCATCATATTTGCTTTGTTGCTTTGGCTCCCATGCAGCTTAAAGATAAATAATAACTGTGACAATATAGTCTTCACATAATGATAGAATTTATTTTCTCATTTATATAAAAAGTAGTCACTTCAGGCAGACTAGAAAGACTTACAGTTTTTCTTGAATTTAACAAATTGGTTGGCAAATCTTTTGGCATTAATTTGGCTAACCTCCACTTGAAGAAAAATGTAATGACAAAAATATTGAAATTATAGTCTCCTTGTTACTAATAGAAGGCAGCAAAGTGTGTTCATTGGTAGAGAGATTCGAATTCAGAGTCAGACTGACTTGGATTTGAATCACAATTCTACCTTTATTGGTAGGATTGGAGCATATTGTTATCATTTCTGAGTTTCAGGATTCTATTTGTGGAATATGTGAAACTCTTAAAATGATGCCTGCTGCTAAGTCGCTTCAGTCGTGCCTGACTCTGTGCGACCCCATAGATGGCAGCCCACCAGGCTCCCCTGTCCCTGGGATTCTCTAGGCAAGAATACTGGAGTGGGTTGCCATT
>NW_011444645.1:0-775 GCF_000754665.1 Bison bison bison | reverse complement strand
CATCTTTCTAAATCCCATATATATGCGTTAGTATACTGTATTGATGTTTTTCCTTCTGGCTTACTTCACTCTGTATAATAGGCTCCAGTTTCAGCTAACTTTTAAATTGACTTTCCAACGAAATTGATTGACAAGACAGATGAGACTACTGAGGAAAGGAAAAGAAAAAGATATACCTAGTGACAGAGGATACCTGATTCATGGCACCCCATCATAAAAACAAATCCGTATCCTTTTAGCCTAGTTTGGCAATGCTGTTCTGTGCCCTACTGCATCTCTTTTTGCCCTTGGCAGGAGCCTTTGTTGGAAGAGATGGTCATGGTCCTGAGCCCCCTGTTTTTGGTCTTCATACTGGGTCTGGGTCTGACCCCAGTGGCCCCGGCTCAAGATGACTACAGATACATACACTTCCTGACCCAGCACTACGATGCCAAACCAAAGGGCCGGAATGACGAATATTGTTTTAACATGATGAAAAATCGACGCCTGACCAGACCTTGCAAAGACCGCAACACCTTTATTCATGGCAACAAGAATGACATTAAGGCCATCTGTGAGGACAGAAATGGACAGCCTTACAGAGGCGATCTCAGAATAAGCAAGTCTGAATTCCAGATCACCATCTGCAAGCATAAAGGAGGTTCCTCCCGGCCTCCATGCCGGTACGGAGCCACAGAAGACTCCAGAGTCATTGTTATCGGCTGTGAAAATGGCTTGCCCGTCCACTTTGATGAGTCCTTTATCACTCCACGCCACTAGCCCAGAGCTGGCTCTG
>NW_011444644.1:0-775 GCF_000754665.1 Bison bison bison | reverse complement strand
TATTGGTGTTTTTCTTTTTGGCTTACTTCACTCTGTATAATAGGCTCCAGTTTCATCTGCCTCAT
Organism: Bison bison bison; assembly: GCF_000754665.1. Lineage (NCBI taxonomy): Eukaryota > Metazoa > Chordata > Mammalia > Artiodactyla > Bovidae > Bison > Bison bison. The sequence goes on along the minus strand of NW_011444644.1, from coordinate 710 downwards.
TAGAACTGATTCAAATGTATTCTTTTTAATGGCTGAGTAGTACTCCATTGTGTATATGGTTTTTTTCTTGCAGCCCAAAATAATTTTCTTGTTACTAATTCTTAGTATGCCTTTGATTTTGCTTGTTTTGGCAGTTATTTGTACCTTTCTCATTTTTATGATCATGAGATTCTTGAAAGTAGAAAATGGATATATTTTAATCATCTTTGGAAAACCCTTAGTAAAAGGGATTAGAGCAGGGTAACTGGCATATATTAGGCATCTGTAATTATTGATGAATGAACAAGGAAAACATATTTTTGTAAAAATTTTTGTAGACTTCCTTAATCAAGAAGTGAAAACCATATTTGTTTAAATTTGCCAGACTCAATGATCAATTAAATCAAAGAGAATCAATAGTTAAAAGTTAGAGATTACCTAGTGACTAGAACTGATCCTATGCATTTGTTTCAGAATAGACCAGAGAGGTCCTTGTCTGTCTAATAAATGCATTGTCAAATGGCAGTGAGGTGTACGAGACAAAGGAGGCTGTATCTAATACCTCAGTTTCTGTTCTCACAACCCAGTGCTTCAGAGGGGTTTGTACAGAACAGGATTTCTGGTAAACACAACCTTGTTATTATTACAGATCCATTGCTTCCAAAGTCTCAGCTGGTGACAGGTGGAGCTCTGGGACAAATCAGTTCAGTTCAGTTCAGTCGCTCAGTCCC
>NW_011444643.1:0-775 GCF_000754665.1 Bison bison bison | reverse complement strand
CAGCATTTTATCTTGTAGGCAAGAGCTAAGCTAAAAAAAAAAAAAGTAATATATTCAAAGCATTTTTAGTGGGAAAATGCAATGCTTTCCAACTTGGTAATGCATGGAGAAAATGTTAAACATGATTAATTAATAGACATAGGTATCTCTTCTCATCAGTATAATGCTTCTAAACCAAACCTAATATAATTCAAAATTATGTCAAAACCTTTAATAAATGATTCTCCAATAATATAAGTATTTGTAGTTTTCTGAGATTTTTTTTAATTGCTTACATCATTTTTGTTAAGATGATCAAATTTTTAAAATGTGTATGCTGGCCCGATTCACATAGCAAGCTGGCACCAGGGAGAGACAATTCCCCTCCAATGAAAATTACTTTAAAATTACTCACAGACATCAAGAGACATTATTCCTAAGTAAAAGCAGTAAATAACTACATTAAGTGAAATAAGCTGCATGATGTACCGTAGTTGGCAGTCTACACATGACCTCAGGTGATGGGGATACACTGGGGACAGTTTCTCTGGATGCAGTTACTCTGGTTGGTTAGGTTGTCCCGGTGGCTCAAATTCAGCAATCAGTTATTTGACATTTTGCTCTGCTTTTGTATGGAGATTTAGCCAATGCATGATTTCTTGGAGACATTAAGCAATCTAAATTTCTTATTTCCTTTCCCTTACTGGGAACAAACTTCTGATACCTTTTAAGTCTAAACCTAGACAGTCATTTGTGCATAAATACCCAGCTGCTCAGTCGTGTCTGACTCTTTGTG
>NW_011444642.1:0-775 GCF_000754665.1 Bison bison bison | reverse complement strand
TGAAGTATACTTCATTTTTTATGTCTCTCATACTCAAAAAAGGTTCTTGTTCATGTTAATTCAGACTGTCCCACTTGGAGTTCCTTGCTCTGTTCTGTCTTTCTGAGACATCTCCCATGCCTTTCTTTTTTAAGTGATTGCCCAGAAACAGTTAGAAACCTTGATGCCATGAAATCTTCCTGATATGACAGGCTTTCCTGGTAGCTCATCATCATCCTATCTGTCTCCCATTCAAGAGTTTCTAATTTATCAGGATCTCACCCAGAAGTAGAAGTCACCTTTTCTTTCCAGACTGCTGGCTCCAACCATGCCTTTGAGGGAATCATTTTGGTTCTCACAATCAGAGATCAGCTTTCTGGCTTCATTTTTGTCTCACAATGAGGTTGTGGTCATTGATAACCAGTAAGTTTGAGTTGGTTTGGGTTGGGTTTGCCTGAAACTCAGGTTTCCCCAGCCTGTCTGGTAACCATAAACATCCATAATATTAAAGGTTATGGAGATGATGTTTTTCTAACTTTGCTGTATTTAATACATAGAGAAAGTGAGACTTGGATAGAGTTAAGTGGCCTGACCAAGCCTTCCAAGCTGGTTAGCAGACAACAGGCCCTCCTGTTCACTCCCATTGTCTTGAATGTATGACCTTCTTAATCCTGTTTGAGCTGCATTGTCTTAATTTTGAAGTATCCACATCGCTTTTCAATCCCTTGTTTTTCTTAGGTTCACCTGTCACAGTATGAAAGTTAAAAAAAAAAAAAAAAACACAGTTTCAGTCTAC
>NW_011444641.1:0-776 GCF_000754665.1 Bison bison bison | reverse complement strand
CCCAGAATCCCTCTCGCTAGCATCCATCTTGGCTGAGCAATGCGTGCGCCACCAGGAAGGACTCTGAGTCAGAATGATTGGCCAAAGACAACCTGGAAACTAATCCATCAATGTAAAACCCAAGACTGTGAGCCACGTGGCAGAGCAGTTCTCCTGGATTCCCTTACCCTGCTGCTCTCCACCCGGTGCCCTCTCCCAATAAAGTCTCTTGCTTTGTCAGCACATGTATCCTTGGGCAATTCTTTTCCGAGTGTTATACAAGAGCCCACTCTTGGGGCCCTGGAGGGCCCCCCTCCCCCTTCCTACAAAAAAACTAGGTGATAAAAGGCTATACAAATTCACTTGAGACACTCAGAATTCTGAACAGCTCTGTAAGCAGCCTGCTACTGTCTATCTGTGAGGAAGCCCAAATTAGGCCAGGAAAACAGGCTATATGAAGAGTCTGTGAAATTAGTTGAAGATAAATATACAGGTGGAAATCTCACTTGCTGCATTCTTCCAGTATTTTATCTACATCTACCATCTGACTACAATTGCTGGGAGACCATGAGCCAAAACTTCCAGCTGAGAACTTCCCAAATTCCTTTATTCACAGAAACCATGAGAGAGAACTATTTGCTTTATTGTTGCTTTAAGCCCATAGGTTTTCAGGTGATTTGTTACACTAGAATGACTAGAGCTCTGCATTTTAATCTATAAATTCTTTCAGAACAGTATATAGGGACACAATTAAGTACCTGCATGTACTAAAAAAAAAAACAAAAACTTGCTTGATG
>NW_011444640.1:0-776 GCF_000754665.1 Bison bison bison | reverse complement strand
CTTAAAAAGCAGTCATTTCCCTTTTTCTTGAAGAGCCGCGCATGTTTGCAGCTGAATGGTGTTGTCAGCCTGCTTCCTGCCTGAAGAACGTTGAGAGTCCAAGGAACTTCTTTTATATCATCCTGTCTCTTTCCCTTCATTCCAAGCTGGCAGTGTTTCTGCTGGTATAGAATTCTCATGGTCCTCTGTGTATGTCACTTCATTAGACAAGCGATTCCGCCACAGATCTTTCCTGAAAAAATTCCCGTCTCTATTCTTGGCTTCTGCTGAGATGATTGAGAGAATCCATGCATTGCAAGCTCTTCAGAGAGCTGTCTCTATGATTGAATACTCTTTCTCTCCTTCCAAGGCACTAGTAAAGGGTGGTCCAACTATACCCCTGGCTCTTTCTAGCATGCTTTCCTAACAGTTACTCCCTATTTTTAGCATCGTCTGCAATCTGGACAGGCTGAGAATTTCCCAATCATCAACTCCTCATTTTTTCTTTTTTAATGCTTAACAGTTCTTCCCTAAATTTCTGTTTCCTCTTGCATTTTACTATAAATAATAAAGACAAACCAGTTCACACCTTCAACATTCTGCTTGGAAATCTCTTCAGTTACATGTCCAAGTTCATTGCCTACAAGTCTGCTTTCCACATAACTAAATCGTGAAGGATACCATTCAGCTAAGTTCATGCCACCGTATCACAAGCATCCAATTTCTGTTCCTTTCCAACAGTGTGCTTCTCATTTTCACCTGAGCCCTCACCAGCAGCACTTTTGACGTCCATTTTT
>NW_011444639.1:0-776 GCF_000754665.1 Bison bison bison | reverse complement strand
CCAGCTGAGCCACCAGGGAAGCTCAAGCTCGAACTGGAGTCTCCTGCACTGTAGGTGGTTTCTTTACCAACTGAGTTATCAGGGAAGCCACCAAATTTTAAATGGTGACCAATTTTTAGGAATTAGATTGTCACACTGCAAAAGCAGCTGGTTCCACAAAATTCAGTAAAACAAATGTATTTTGATTTAACTCAGAGTTTCTAGTTATGAGTGTTGGGGTGCAGAAATATAGGTATTTCCTTCACTAGGAAACTGCATACTCGAGGTATCGGTATAGCTTCATAGAGGACATGCAGATTTTCCCATATAGAGGTTTACTGTTGGGTTCTCCTCCCTGATCCTCAAAGACACAGTGGGTAGCAGACTTCATTCAGTTCAATACATCCTCAGGTCTAGGAGTCTGAATCAGCCCAGTCACAGGCACCCAGGGCACTCCACACCCCCAAAGACCTGCAGGGCAACTCCTGCCCCCACCCTAGATGATCTTGCTGGTCTTCCTGCCACTGACAGGCTGAGATGAGTAAGAGCAACCCTCTTGGAACCAGGCTGTCTTGCCCAAGTTCACACATGGAGTGGTGATAGAGCAGACAGGGTGATGGAGGAGACAGGGTGATGGAGGAGGCAGGAGTGATGGAGGAGACGGGGTGATGGAGGAGGTAGGAGTGATGGAGGAGACGGGAGTGATGGAGGAGACGGGAGTGATGGAGGAGATGGGAGTGATGGAGGAAACGGGAGTGATGGAGGAGATGGGAGTGATGGAGGAGATGGGAGTGATG
>NW_011444638.1:0-776 GCF_000754665.1 Bison bison bison | reverse complement strand
TTAAATGATCACTATGGTCTTATTTAGGTAAAATAATCTCTGATAAAAAGGTAGTGATAAAGATTATTAATTTTATTAAATGATCACTATGGTCTTATTTAGGTAAAATAATCTCTGATAAAAGCTACATGTATACTTATATTGAATTACTGACAATCTTTCCCTTAACTAAGAGAAACAGAATTTTCAGATTTTTTTGATTGATGATTGATCAGATTCAGGAATTAAGACTGTGGACACAACAGTCTTGATTTATAATTCTATCATACAAATCAATCAATAATGCAGTAATTGGGCATTTTGGTAACTTGTTAATTCAAAACCAAACAGAAAGGGAACGATTTAGTCATGGCAATTCCAAAGTCTACACAAGATACACAGATTAAGAAATCCTAACTCCTGCCACCTGCTCACTGGGATAAGATGGGATTAGTGATTCTGAAACAAGATTGTTTAGGGAAACTAGATACAGAAAAGGACAAAAGTAAACTCCATTCCTAAATTTGGTGAGATTGACTCTTTTGCAAAGTACAATACTGTGATTTATAAGGAATGTGTATTTGGCATTCACATTCAGATTCCTCACATGTCTTTGGTCTTCACCACATTTTCTAGCTCACAACTCCCAAAACCCTTGGAATTTCCTGAATGACAAGGGTCATGGAAGCATCTTCTGTTAATAATATTTGGTCTCTTACCCTCCTGAAATCACTTCAGAGACATGAAGATGAAATGGGTGTCTTGCTCTTCATAACAAGCCTCTCTCCAGGAACACT
>NW_011444637.1:0-776 GCF_000754665.1 Bison bison bison | reverse complement strand
TGTTCTTGCCTAGAGAATCCCCATGGATGGAGGAGCCTGGTGGGCTGCAGTCCATGGGGTCGCAAAGAATCAGACATGACTGAGCGATGAAGCACACTCACTTGGTTTAAAAAAAAGAAACTACCTTTCCCGCAACCAACTTGTTTCCAGGCTGGGACTATTTTTCTACCCCACACTGATGAGATCCAGTCTCCCTGTCTCTTTCCTTCCCAAAGTAAGCCTCAGTTTAAACAGATAAAGCAGATAAAACTCAAAGAAACTTAAGGCTCTGGGCCAGTAATCAAAATGGTGCTCCATGTGCTCACTCCAGAGCACATGTACTAAAAAGGTGCTCCCCGTTTCTGTGCCTGAGTCTTCTCACGAAGAATGGACCAGGCTGGTGAGTTCCCAGGTCTAACTGCAAGGCTAGGATCAGCTCATTTTGCTACTTTGTCTCTTGGCCTCCATCCTATGGTTTTACAGACTGCCTTTCTGAAGGGAGTCACAGAATCGCCCTTTCCCACTCCCTTAGGTCTCAAATCCTCCCCAATTGCCCCCTCCATCCTTCTGCTAAACACGTGTCTGAAGTTCATGCTCTGAGCCAGTACCTCTCGAGCTAAAAAAAACCCACTGTTACAGACACTGTCATGTGCACTGAACTGTCTGAGGAGTTCGGTAACTTGCAAATTCTGATTCAGCAGGTCTGGGGCGGGGCCTGGGATTCTGCATTTCTAAGAAGCGCCTGAGTGATGTCAGTGCTGCTGGCTGCACTGAGATCACTCAGGAGATCGGAAGAG
>NW_011444636.1:0-776 GCF_000754665.1 Bison bison bison | reverse complement strand
CCGCCCAGGGGCCTGCTGTCTGTCCATTGCTTGCCTGGCTACCCCTGAGAAGATCCAGGCTGCCCAATCGCCCAGGGGCCTGCTGTCTGTCCATTGATTGCCTGGCTACCCCTGACAAGGTCCAGGCTGCCCTTTGTTGCTCCCATAAGAAATGCTATGGAGCAGGACTGAGGGCTCTCTCTGATACAGCCTAGGCAACCTGAGACACTCCAGATCAGAGCTACTGTCCTTGATCCCACTGGGACCTTCTGTTAGAAAAGCTGTCTCCTCTCTGATAAGAGAAAAAAGAATTCATAGCTTGTCTGGCATCTCCTCTGTATTTTTCCCAATGCAGTCAGCTTGAACTGGTAGGCTGGATCTTGTCTGGACAGATGAAAAATAACAAACAGTAATCCTTAAGGCTCCATTTTGGCTAAGAACTCTTCCCTTGTCTTCATGTTCTGGTTCAAGTGAGTCCTAGGAGGTTGACACCTTCCTGGGATTCATCCATCCTCTGTGAATCTATGTCCTCATGTAAAATCTGCTTGCCCAGAGGAAATCACACCTGATTCAACTCTGCCCTGAAACTTGAATGCCAAGCCTTCCTTGGAGGACACCAGGGTCAAGGTGAGGAGTGTATGGCTTCCTACGTGAGCAGATAAGGACTGCTTGTAACTGAAGAGCTAATGGTTTTTCATAACAGCTTAAAATTGAATGAGTGTCTGAAAAGACTTAAAGATTTTAAAAAATGTATTGTTTCAAACAAGGTTAATTTCCCAATATGGTTCTATTAACAT
>NW_011444635.1:0-776 GCF_000754665.1 Bison bison bison | reverse complement strand
TGTCTCTGGTGGCTCAGGTGGTAAAGAATCTGCGTGCAGTGCAAGAGACCTGGGTTCAATCCCTGGGTTGGGAACATCCCCCTGGAGGAGGGCATGGTAACCCACGCTAGTATTCTTGCCTGGAGAATCCCAAGGAAAGAGGAGCTTGACAGACTACAGTCCATGGGGTTGCAAAGAGTCGGACACAACTGAGTGATTGAGCAGGAACACCTGGCTGGGAACCAAGGTTAAAAAGAGCTCCGCAGTGCTCTGTGCTGACCCAGATGGCAGGGATGGGGTGGGATGGGGGTGAGAGTGAGGTCCAAGAGAGAGGGGATATATGTATACATACAGCTGCCTCACTTTGTTGAACATAAGAAACTAACACGACGTTGTAAAATGATTATACCCCAGTTTAAAAAAAACAAAAAGAACTCAGGTGGCTTTTGTTCTAATCACCCACATATAGTTTCATGGAGAACAAGTTCGTGCAGGAAGAATAAAGACTTGGGTTTGGACTAAACAGGTTCAAGTCCAAGTTCGAGGACTTCCCTGATGGTCCGGTGGCTAAGACTCTGCCCTCCCAATGTAACGGGCCTGGATTTGATCTCTGGTCAGGAAACTAGATCCCACGTGCCACAAACTAAAGATCCCATTTGCTGCAACAAACAGGTGACTCAGCCAAATAGGTAAATATTTTTTTAACAATCCTGGCTCAGCTGCCATGTGATTTGGGGTCCACCATCCCCTTCAAGGGCTTCCTTGGTAGTTCAGCTGATAAAGAATCCACCTGCAAT
>NW_011444634.1:0-776 GCF_000754665.1 Bison bison bison | reverse complement strand
CCAGCTGAGCCACCAGGGAAGCTCAAGCTCGAACTGGAGTCTCCTGCACTGTAGGTGGTTTCTTTACCAACTGAGTTATCAGGGAAGCCACCAAATTTTAAATGGTGACCAATTTTTAGGAATTAGATTGTCACACTGCAAAAGCAGCTGGTTCCACAAAATTCAGTAAAACAAATGTATTTTGATTTAACTCAGAGTTTCTAGTTATGAGTGTTGGGGTGCAGAAATATAGGTATTTCCTTCACTAGGAAACTGCATACTCGAGGTATCGGTATAGCTTCATAGAGGACATGCAGATTTTCCCATATAGAGGTTTACTGTTGGGTTCTCCTCCCTGATCCTCAAAGACACAGTGGGTAGCAGACTTCATTCAGTTCAATACATCCTCAGGTCTAGGAGTCTGAATCAGCCCAGTCACAGGCACCCAGGGCACTCCACACCCCCAAAGACCTGCAGGGCAACTCCTGCCCCCACCCTAGATGATCTTGCTGGTCTTCCTGCCACTGACAGGCTGAGATGAGTAAGAGCAACCCTCTTGGAACCAGGCTGTCTTGCCCAAGTTCACACATGGAGTGGTGATAGAGCAGACAGGGTGATGGAGGAGACAGGGTGATGGAGGAGGCAGGAGTGATGGAGGAGACGGGGTGATGGAGGAGGTAGGAGTGATGGAGGAGACGGGAGTGATGGAGGAGATGGGAGTGATGGAGGAGATGGGAGTGATGGAGGAAACGGGAGTGATGGAGGAGATGGGAGTGATGGAGGAGGCGGGAGTGATG
>NW_011444633.1:0-776 GCF_000754665.1 Bison bison bison | reverse complement strand
TTGATTCATTATGACATTCTTTCATACACCTGAATTTTAATAATTTTAATTTTGATAAAAAAAACCTTTCAACAGGTTTTAAACCAAAGTATTAATTTGTGCTCATGATTGTATATAGTAATAACATATATAGTAACAATACAATAATAATAATTATTAAAGCTCCTGAAATAGAGGAGAGGGGAGGGAGAAAACTTCTGTAATGAATAAATGCATTTCTAATTCACTCAGAGCTGAAGTCCATCTCAGCTGTGAGAAGAAAATGCACCTTTTTATCTTCTCAATATCATTGTTATTTATATCTCACCTACAATCTATGCTATAAAACTTTAAGAGTGAAAAGTTTTAAACGACATTCAGGTTTCAGGAAGATCCTGTATAAAGAGAAAGAACAGGTTGGTTCACATAAACAGGCACATATATCGGCAAGCTGACATGTACAAATATAGACACCATCTAAAGAGGGCTATGAGGAGGGAGCCGTGTCAGAGCTGATGAATTATTCATCACCTGTTCTGCAGAGTGAACACTATCAGGTAATGATCTGTAATTATTAATAAATAATTTAAGCTTTAATAGCTCTGAAATGAAATGCTTAATTGCATCACAACATAATTAATGGAATTAGCTGCAATGTTTAAAATGAGACTTTTTTTTCTTCATTCTTTCTTTTTCACATTTTCTTCATCCCCAGTGCCGGTAACCCAGAGGATAAATAGAATGATTAAACTGTAAATGAGTGTGTGTGTGTGTTTCAGCATGGGAATATGCAAGTG
>NW_011444632.1:0-776 GCF_000754665.1 Bison bison bison | reverse complement strand
GAATACAAAGAAATTTTTTTACTCTTCTTCTTAATTTTATGTGAGACATTATGTCTATGGGGAAAAATCTGTTTCATTTTTCAAGGTACGTTGAATTCTTTTACTGTTAATATAGTGCCAAAATAATCTAAACAAACTCTAAAATTTGAGAAAATTCCAAATTTTATCATGTTTATGATTAACCATATCCTTAGCCACTCATAAGAACAATGGTTATTTAGATATCTTGTGGATACTTTATCTTGTTAGCTGCAGGCACTGATACACAAAGCAACTAAAAATAGTGTGTACCCAAGAATAAAAATATTATTAATAGCTTTGAAATAAAACTTTCATGAGGCTTATATTATGGATAAATTCACTAACTTAAAAAAAGTTAAAGATATGCATTGAACTATATTGAATTGAACTAAATATGAATAATCAAGTGTAACTATGTTAATTAAAGACCTTTGAATTTTGCAATATTAGATTTCTTAGGTTAGAGAGGCCTTTATTTTTTATTTAGCAATTTCTTAAACAAGGTCTGTATATATGATAAACCACAAAAATTACTGTGATTTAGTAACTAGCTATATGCAAGCTCAGTTCTTGGCCTATAGATAGGTATTAAATGGAAGATGATGCTTTTGATAAGAAGTAATTTTGCCGTGATATAACAAAGTAGGTACATAAATCTCAGAAGATCTTATATGAGTAATAATGATTTCACATTGCTTAGCATCTATCTAGTGAGAAATTTTCAAACAAGCATACATACATATATATATATATAT
>NW_011444631.1:0-776 GCF_000754665.1 Bison bison bison | reverse complement strand
TGAAAATGTACTGGCGGTACAAAGTCACTTGATGACTTTTCCTTTATTTTTACAAGCCAACCGGGCATTTTCAACAAGATGTGATTATCACTTAAGTGTAAAATATCTAAACTAGAACTTCGTTATTCCTCATCTTCCTCTTTCTAATCATCTCCACTTCTGGCAATAGCACTCCTCTTTTTAGAGGATTTCTACTCTTTTCAACCCTTTTCCCTTCCTTTGTCTCTCTCTACCTGGTCACCAGAGCCATAAGCACTGCTTGTGCCCCATTCAAAATGTATCTCAAGTCTGTCCTTTCTCCTCATTCTCAGGAGTATTCACTTAAGCTCAAGTTCTAATGTGAAAAGAAAACTGCATTCAGAATTGGCAAGGTTGGGTTTCTTCTAAACTCTCTACTCATTGTCTTTGGATCCTGTATTTTTAAAAATCAAAATACAAGCCAGAGAATTTGAATGGATAAACCCAAGGCCCCAGCCTAACTAAAACAATTGGGTGGATGAATGATTATTTCTTATCCAATAAATTCACTCTTTAATAAAATTCTATGTGCACTTTACTCCATCAAAGTGTTTCCACACACTATTTTTTCTTTCCTTTCTTCTTTTTCATTTACTTTCTTTTCAGTTACCTCTTTCCCTAGTCTCATTTCCTATTTCTATTCTGAAATATCTTGTTTCAGCTTTCTCCGCTCTTGATTTTTATGCCCTGGCACCTGAGCACATGAATCAGTTCCAATTTTAGAAGGCACAGCTGTACTTTTATGGGAAATGGAAAAG
>NW_011444630.1:0-776 GCF_000754665.1 Bison bison bison | reverse complement strand
GTGTGTGTGTGTGTGTGTGTACATCCCTTTCATACAAATATACATTGTTTTGTACTCTTTTAACTTAATATATCTTGGAGGTCCTCCATGGGTTTTTGCTTTTTTAAAAAAAAATAGCTACACAGCATTCTATTGTATGGATGGACCACAATTTATACAACACTGATGGCCATTTTGTATGTTTCTAGTCTTCTGTTAATGCAAATAACCATGAACTTTTAACTCTGTGTGTGTGCGTATATATATATATACGCACACACATGTATATATGATAAATTTCTAAAAAAGGAATTATAGGGGGAAAGTGTGGCTCTTTACATTTATTTATATATGTTGCAAATTGCCTTCTGTCAGTAGCTCTATAAATCTTCAGTCCCACCAGAAATGTCCCACAGCATCTCCCAAACAACCGTCTATCAAACTTTTTGGTCTTTGAAATTTTGGTAAATAAAATATAATTCAGTGTAATTTAATTTGCATTTCTATTGTTATGAGTTTGGTTTCACAGTTTTTCCTCTGTATAAGAACCATTTGTATTTTCTAGCAAATGTGAATTCATTTCTTGTATTTTAATATTTGTATTGGTTTGTTGGATTTTTTTATCAATTTGTAAGAACTTTTTTATATAGAAAAAATTAGAACTTTATGAGTAACAAACACTTTCCCAGCTTATTATTTACCCTTTGATTATGGTTGCTCATGTTTACCAAAATTTTCCTTATATTCTTGTCTTTTTTTTAGTCTTTTTTTTTTTTTTTTTTTTTTTTTTTTTTTTT
>NW_011444629.1:0-776 GCF_000754665.1 Bison bison bison | reverse complement strand
TAAGCACCTTAAGGTGGTCATGAGAACAGAATTCAGTTCTTGTCTAGGAGAAATGCAGGTTAGATTTCTGGGAAATGGTTTTTGTTCACATAAAATAACACTGGATCTTGGGGTATCTGTATGTTGCCTGGTACTGCTACAACTGTCTCAGGACCATAAGGGGAGCCAGCCTGAGGATAACCTGATACAGGAAGGATAGGAGAGCAGAGGGATGGGAAATCCAGGCCTCTGTTCATGGGATTGAACCACAGAATTAACTAACTTTGAAATTACTATAACTTCCTGTTCCACATTAAGATAATACATTTCCCTTATTGTTTAAACCATTTTCACTCTATTTTCATTTTTTGCTGCTGAAGGTGTCTTAACTGATAAACCAATTTATTAAGCATATTATCCTTGAAATTAATTAAAATTATCAGAGTACTGCTGTGCCAGGGGTTCTCATTTAAGCTGCAGCATTTATAGACAGTGTGACTGATTAAATTATTTAACTTCTAGGCTTCTTCAGTTACTTCATTTGTATAATGATGACATTGGGCTGGATCATTTCTAAAGACATTCCAAGTTTAAAATACTGGGGTCATTTGATTCCATGCCACATGAAATATAATGATGTATATCCATTGAACAATGAGATTATATAGATAGCATATTAAAAAGCAGAGACATTAATTTGCCAACAAAGGTCCATCTAGTCAAGGCTACAGTTTTTCCTGTGGTCATGTATGGATGTGAGGGTTGGACTGTGAAGAAAGCTGAGCGCTGAAGAATTG
>NW_011444628.1:0-755 GCF_000754665.1 Bison bison bison | reverse complement strand
TCTTTGTCCAACTGTAGCCCACCAGGCTCCTCTGTCCATGGGATTCTCCAGGCAAGAATACTGGAGGGGTTGCCATTCCCTTCTCCAGGGCATCATCCCAACCCAGGGATCGAACCTGGGTCTCCTGCACTGCAGGCAGATTCTGTACCATTTGAGCCACCAGAGAAATATTCATATAGTATTAATAGTAATATTAATTACACTAAGTATATTAATTAGTAAGTACATACTATTATACTAGTAATACAATAATTACTAGTAAGTTTATAAGAAGTTCTCAAATTTCTTAACACTGAACTATAGACTGACAGGTGTTACCTTCTTTGGGGAAGAACAGAAATATAGTGCTTCACTAGGTTTAGAGACGCATGAAGTTGAGGGGGCTGGGGCACAGAGGAAGGGTAGCCCAGGGGTCCAAGCCGAGGCCACTCGGCTCCGTCAGAGCACTGTACCTTTCCTGTCCATCCTGGGAGGGCTGCGAGGAGCTCTGCCCAGGCTCGGTGTCTCCAGCGCAGCCCAGGCTCCCTTGCGTTCTCTCTGCAGCGCTGGCCCCGGTGCTGGGGTTCTGCCCCCCGACACTACCGCTGAATCCTGAGGAAGAGGTAGTGCTGATCTGGTTGATGATGGGAGCAGAGGCCGATGTGGAGACTGGGGGCCCGGTGGAGCCAGAGGCCGAACTGCTTGCAGCCGGGTTCAGAGAACTGCCGTTGGAGGTGGGATTAAACGCACTGCCCGCCGAGGGCGCGGCCGAGCCT
>NW_011444627.1:0-776 GCF_000754665.1 Bison bison bison | reverse complement strand
GGGGATGACAGAGGATGAGATGGTTGGATGGCATCACTGACTTGATGGACATGGGTTTGGGTAGACTCCGGGAGTTGGTGATGGACAGGGAGGCCTGGCGTGCTGTGGTTCACGGGGTTGCAAAGAGTCGTACATGACTGAGCGACTGAACTGAACTGAACTGATTACCAATTAATTGAACAACTTTTTAATCTTTATTGGCTATGTTTTAGTATTCTTTATGAACTGCTTGTTCAAACCTCTTGCCACTTTTTCCTCTTATTGAGATCTTCAGGTTTTTGTACTGGCTTCATAAGAACTCATTGTATTGTTAAATATCTTAACTCTTTGTCATATACTGTCGATTCTTTCCCCAGTGTTGTCATTTTTTCTTTGCCTTTCTGTATGGGATATTTCGCAGTGTAATACTTGAAAGTTTTTATGTGGTCAGAGCTACATTTTCTTCATAGTTACTGCCTTTGATGTGAAAGTCTAAAAAAACCTGTTACAAGCCCAAGGTGATAAAAACATGCACTTGTTTTTCTTTCTTTTGCTTTTAAGGTTTTACCCTTTATGTGACTTTAAAAGTTACAGGAGTCTTAATTTTCCCCCAATTGTTATCTGCATTTCCAGTAATAGTCATGTTGAGTGGTTATATATTTTGTGGTTATTGTGACTGGGAACTGTTTTTCCATCATCTTTTTCAAACTGGTTATTGCTGTTTTAAAGAAAAGCAGTTGATTGTTGTATATGTCTTGTGTGACTTAATTCTCTCTCTTCTCTCTTTTTTTTTTTTT
>NW_011444626.1:0-776 GCF_000754665.1 Bison bison bison | reverse complement strand
GAGGCAGAGATACCTAAATTAGATGGGCGTCAGGAGTAGGGCAGTCTTTTCAAAGGAAGAGATCAATGAATGTAATTTTGGAAAACAGTACGAGTGTTACAGGTAGAAAACGGAGACGATTTGTTTGGGGAAATGCTAAGCATTGAGTTGAATTCTGATTGATCTCTGCACTAGCTCTAGGGTTTCGAAAAACTTACTTAAACTTTTTGAGCATTGATATACTCATTTTAAAATGAGGCGAATAATTTGTCTCATGCAGGGGTCTGATGAAAGCCAACGTGAAAACATAGGTAGAACACCTAGCTTGTTGCCAGGTATGCAGAAGGCATTTGTAAATGGCGGTGATGGTGGATAGTCATTATTAACATGATTGAAGGAGGAGGCTCGTAGTAGAGCCCCTGGACAGGTGAGAGTGCTGAGGGGCTGCTGAGTAACTGGAGGCAGGAATAATGAAGCCTGGACTCAGGCAACAGGAGACGGAGAAAAGAGGCAGATTAGAGAGAGATTTCAGAGGTTGTAAGAGAAATGGAATAACCTGGTGATTGGCTAGATTATAAATGGAGGTAGAGAGAGGAGACATCTTCCAAGTCACTACCTCAAATGCAGGGGTGGGGACCGCAGAAGAGGAGAATATATTTGAGCACATCCATTGTTTAGGGCCCACTACCATGTAGGGTCAGTTCAGTTCAGTTCAGTTCAGTTGCTCAGTCGTGTCCGATTCTTTGTGACCCCATGAATCACAGTACACCAGGCCTCCCTGTCCATCAACAACTCCT
>NW_011444625.1:0-776 GCF_000754665.1 Bison bison bison | reverse complement strand
GTGCGGCCCCATAGACGGCAGCCCACCAGGCTCCCCCATCCCTGGGATTCTCCAGGCAAGAACACTGGAGTGGGTTGCCATTTCCTTCTCCAATATCCACTATTCTAGGCTGCCTTAAACGCCAAGAAAAAACACCATGTTCCAGAACAGACCTCAGAGAAGCTGCGGTTTACATGAGGGAGAGACCACCTGCAACTGCAAGTGATCATGGAGGTTTCTTGGAGGAAGTGTACATTAGGCTGGAGCTCAAGGACTGTTCGGAGGGTTATAGGCAGGAAAAGATGGGAATGTTCTGGGTCTCTGGGAGAGCTTGAGCCATTGCTCAGCTGTGTGTCTCAGACGAGTCACTCAGGTTCTCAGAGCCTCCCATCCCTATAAAATGGACGTGATAATAACTGCTTCATGGGATGGTTATGAGAATAAAGCTTTTAAAATATCTGGACCCTTAGAGCAGAGTTTTCTCAACAGCAAACACCACTGACATTTTGGACCCCGTGATTCTTTGCTGGGGAGGCTGTTCCACGTCCTGTAGGATGCTTGGCATCACCCGTGGCCTCGATGCACTAGGTGCCTGAGTACCTCCCAACCAAAACGTAACAACCAAAAATGTGGCCAGAAATTGCCAAATGTCTCCTTGGGGGCCAACTCCAGCACTGAGGACCACTGCCCTGGAGATACCCACATGATTCTTTCCCCTGCCCCACTCAATGCCCCCTTCTCCCCTGACTCCCTACATAAAATCTCAACATCTTCCACACCACCCTTCGATCCCTGTT
>NW_011444624.1:0-776 GCF_000754665.1 Bison bison bison | reverse complement strand
TCAGGGTTGATTTCCTTTAGGATTGACTGATTTGATCTCCATGCAGTCCAAGGACTCCACCCCTAGATTTGCTTATTGTGGGCTTTTCACACAAAGGGAATCATACAGTAACTTTCTGTGTCCAGCTTGTCGCACGGAGCACCGTGTATTGAGGTTCGTCCACATCACAGCAGGAGCCAGTGCTCCCTCCCTCTGTGCTGTTGTGTCATCGTCCCCTAGTGGCTCTGCAGCATTCTGTTCCTTTGTTGATGCATAGATGGCTGTTTGTGGGTGTTTGCACTCTGGGGCTGTCATGAACACACCACTGTGCACATACACGCGCGAGTTGTTATGTGTACATTGTCCGCGTTTCTCCTGGGTGTCTCCCTACCAGTGGAATACTGGGTTGTGTGGTGACTGTTTAACATTTGGGGAGCTGCCAGGCTGATTTCCAAAGTGGCTGCACCATTTTCCATCTCCACCAGCAGTGTCAGAGGCTCCAGTTTCTCCACGTCCCTGTCACACTTGTCACGGCCCCTCTTTGATTATAGCCATCCCAGTGGGGGTGAGGTGGCATCTCTTGTGGTTCTGATTGAATTTCTCTGATGACTAACGATGGGCCTCTCTTCATGTGCTTCTGGAGTGGTTTCTTTTCCCCTAAAATTGCAATTTCAAGAGTTCCTCAAATCTTTGTAAGGTTCTGACCTGGTGGTGGTGTTTTTTTTTTTAAATGTTACTCTGACTACTCTCTTTCTCTTCTGCCATCCAGGAAGCCAAGAGTGAAGTGAGGGCCAGGT
>NW_011444623.1:0-776 GCF_000754665.1 Bison bison bison | reverse complement strand
GTGGGTTTCAAAAAGAAATGATGAAAAAAAAAAAAAAAAGAAATGATGAGACTTGTACATTTTTGACCTTGCAGGCTTGAGAAAATCTGAGCCATTGATTGAAAATCAGTTTCAGATCCTCAACCTAACACTACTTCATTCACAATATACACCTCGAAAACATGCACACACACAAATGTATATACACACATGGCCCAACACAAGTGTTCAGAGAAAAATCTTGTAGCTCCAGAGGCTTGTTAAGTAAAGTATCCTTGGTCTCATAGATGCTACAAACATCAGACACACAGGCTCGCTGTGATGGTGCTGTTCTCAAATGCGGTTTCTTCGCGGAGGAAGAAAATATAGATGCATACACTGGAAGACCAAGTGCAGGCATACCTAAAAGGCATTTCAGGATCAGTTTCAGACTACTGAAATAAAGCGAGTACTACATAAAGCAAGTCACATAAATTTTTCAGTCTCCCAGTGCATATCAGTGGGATATCTACACTAGACCGTAGTCTAGTGTGCAACAGCACTCCTGGTGTGAATCTGAACAAATGAACAATGACATGTACCCACTATCATGGTATCATACAAAGTATTTTTGCCATCCTAAAGTCCTCTGACTATTCATCTCTCCCTCTCCCAACGACCACTGATAGCTGTATTATCTCCGCAGCTTTGCCTTTTTCAGAATGTCATGTAGCTGCTATCACATGGTATACAGCCTTTTCAAACTGGCTTATCCCAGGTGGCTCAGTGGGTAAAAATCTGCCTGCAATGCACGAGAC
>NW_011444622.1:0-776 GCF_000754665.1 Bison bison bison | reverse complement strand
TGCAAAGAACTGACTCGTTGGAAAAGACCCTGATGCTGGGAAAGATTGAAGGCGGGAGGAGAAGGGGACAATAGAAGATGAGATGGTTGGATGGCGTCACCGACTCGATGGACATGAGTTTGAGTAAGCTCTGGGAGTTGGTGATGGAGAGGGAGGCCTGGTGTGTTGCAGTCCATGGGGTTGCAAAGAGTCGGACATGACTGAGCAACTGAACTGAACTGAAATGTGACAGTCCTTTCCCTAAGGAACCCATTCAGTGGAAACAAGTTAAGCCTGGAAATTCCTGTGGTAGGCAGGTTCTGGGGAAGGGAGCAGTCTCCCCTGACTGAGGAGGTGATGGATAGCATCACAGAGGAAGTGGCATTCGGTCAGGGACTGAGGATGGGCAGCTCTGGGCAGGATGTTTGCAGCAGTGGGTATAGCATGAGTCTTTGTGGAAGTATTTGATTTTTTTTTATTATTCAAGATTTTTATTGATTGTGTCTATAATCAAAGAGTAAATAAATGTTAAGAATAGTGATTATACATTGCCCTTCTTTGATGACTGTGCCATTTCTATACACTGCCCCACATCCCCTGCCCTGCTATGAAATGAATGTCCCTTCTGTCCAGCTTTTCTGCCACAATTTCTCCTCAGAGACTCTGCTCTAAATAAAAGCCTTCCTCTAGGCTTTTATCTGTCATTCTCATGGTCAAGTCATATCCATCTCGTGAGATCGCTTTTCCTCTTTTTTTTTTCCTGAGGAAAAAGGGCTCTACCTCTCTCTAACTTCTGT
>NW_011444621.1:0-777 GCF_000754665.1 Bison bison bison | reverse complement strand
AGCTATCACTTGGACCTGCTGAAGTACAGGCCTTTTCTGGGTTCTATGGAGCCCCACCCTGCTCTTGGTATTTGTTATCATAGTGTCTTCTGTGACTCCAGCCTACTTTGATACTGTGTCTCAACTCCTGCACTCATAGATTTGCGACATCAGGGCAAATGCTTCCTGAGACAGCACCCTCTTGTCTCAGCAGGTTGTTCCCCACATGCTGCATTATCGTCCGAGTTACTCTGTGAAACTCTGCTGATAGAGGCCCCCTTCCAACCTTAGTACTAAATTTGGAGAGCAGTTTCCCTTTGGCTTTTTGCTTCCTCCAGAGAGGGCAGATGGCATGTGGTGTTTCCTGTGGCTTAGACCTGGGAAGGGTGGACTGGACTCACAGACACCAGATCTCAGTTGTTGCGCTGGGCCCTCAGGGACATCTGTGAGGAATGGATTTAACAGTTGTGGGAAGTGACATGGTTTATTCTATATTTAGGCTGGGATCATAGAAGAGATGTTAGAGGACACTTTTGAAAGCATGGACGATCAAGAAGAAATGGAAGAAGCAGCAGAAATGGAAATTGACAGAATTCTGTTTGAAATCACCGCAGGTATGACCCAAGATCCTCCCTCTTTCTCCTCTCCTTTTATGGCCATCCTTCCTGCATTCACAAGATTAACTAGTAGCTTTTTCTTCAGATTCTAACTCCCTTCCACATTTCTTACTTTATTTTTAAAATTTTCATTTATTTTATATTTAGCTGTGCTTGGTTTTTGTTGATGCCCACAGGCTTT
>NW_011444620.1:0-777 GCF_000754665.1 Bison bison bison | reverse complement strand
TAGCAGGGAGCCTGGCTCAATACACATTTACTCAGTGAATGGTGAGAACTTATATTTAAAGGACCGATGAGATCTTTCTTGCCAGAGAGTAGTCTGGAAGTACTCGCTAGAGTGGTGAAAAGCTGAGCCAAGGTTTGCTGTGTGTGAGGAACCGACAAGCAGCAGACCGGTCCATCTGGAGCAGACGGTCACCGGCTGCATCTGTCAGGACACACGTACTCAAACGCTGCAGGAACTCTGTCACCAGGCGCCCTTCCCTTCAGCTTTCTAGCCCAGATTACAGTAATGACTCCATTACCAGTGAGTCACAAATCTTCTGATGGATTCAGATGGTTACAGATAAAGCCTGTTCACAGGGCAATAATAAAGGAAGGTGGGTTAAGGGATATTTGTAAACCCTGATTCTTTGGCCAAATGGAGACAATAACTAACAGAATGGCGAAAGTAGCTTTGGGTGATTTTAAAAACAAATGCTCCCTTTTTTCGGGTCCTAAAGCTCTGAATCATCGTCCACTCACTCTTCTTTGCCTTCTCTGTGCAATCAATCAGTCACTATGTCTTATGTGTTTGTAAAATACTGCAGCCACCCTTCTATTTCCAAAACTTGCCTGCACCGAAATTGAGCCATGGCGCGAAGTTCATGTTTGCATAAAAGCTCCCTTAGAAACCACTCGTGCAGATCTCTTGTGAGAGAGACAGGATGAAGGAGGCCCATGGGGTGGAAGGCTTTCCTGAGATTACAGGTTCGGGCAGAGTTAGGGCCACGACCGAGTGTTT
>NW_011444619.1:0-777 GCF_000754665.1 Bison bison bison | reverse complement strand
TCCGACCCCCCCCCCCCCCCCCCCCCCCCCTAGCCATACCTATCCATCTCTCCTGCAGTGGAAACAAGGAGTCTCAACCACTGGATGGCTAGGGAATTCCCTAAGATATAAATCTTCTACCATCCTAATCTATTTCCTCAAGGACCTGGAAGCCATCTCTTGAAATATATTCAAATACATAACTCTCACTTTGGCTCTCAGTTCCCATGGAAGAGAAAGAGTCTAATTTCAGGGGACACTTTGTTCCAACTTGTATAACCACCTCCTATCATAAATATGCAAGTTTGTTTCTCCTCTGTATAAACACCAATCAGCCAGATAGCCTAGTTATATGAACCAAATACCCCCTTCACACTCTTAGTGTCCTTCCTTTAGCACACCTTAGTATTTTAAAAGTCTCCTGCCTTTTATTTCAGCAGACTTGAGCTCGGGTTACACGGGGTTCTCTCCCTTATTGTAATAGTTATAACAGTAAGATCTGCCTTTGTTGCCATTAACTAGTGTACTGCTTTATCTCTGACACCATAAAAGAAACATTAATCACTCTGGGCATTTCAAACAGAAGAAAATTAAATGCAGGTAACTAGGTATTTGCATTTAGTTGACTATAGCTTTGCATTTCCCCCTTTCTTTTTTCACTTCTCTTCTTTCTTTAGCTATTTGTAAGGCCTCCTCAGACAATCACTTTGCCGTCTTCATTTTCTTTTTCTTTGGGATGGTTTGGTTCACTGCCTCCTGTACAATATTATGGACCTCCATTCATAGTTCTCCAGGCAC
>NW_011444618.1:0-777 GCF_000754665.1 Bison bison bison | reverse complement strand
GTCAGATACAACTAAGCGACTGAACAACAACAACAACAACAACAACAACAACAAAAGGTTTCAGTATTCTCAACCGTGGAATACTCATACCGTGGTCAGAACAGTATTCAGCTGCCATTACTGAGCGACAATCCAGTAAGGGCTTGTGGCTTTTGGCTGAAAGAAGCCATCACAAAGTTTGTCATCTACTAAGTGTGTTCTGCAGTATGATCACAAAGCAGCCCCGGGAGCAATGAAAGGAGAGCGGCTTTGCTTTCTAAGAGCTCCTTTTGACGTGTGCCCATGGCTCCCGACTCAGGCCATGGGTTACTCGGGTGCTTATCAATTACTCTTATTACACTTCGCAGATGGGAAGGGGCATGTTCAGACATAGCGAAGCTGGGCTGAAGCAGGAGCCTCATGCCTGCTTTTGATTTACCACATTTGGGAAAGCAATTACCAACCCCCCATATTTCTTTCTGTTTTTCGCCAAGCAATTTCATAGATGCAAAGGCCCATGGCTTGTTTGTTTCCTAAGGATGATACATATCATCTGAGTAGTGCTGCAGAGGCTTGTTCTCCTGGACCCCCCACTCCAAGACATGTCTCCGATGTGCAGTGCCCCCCAGCTGAGGTTGAGCAGAGAGGGCCAGTGACCAAGCTGTGTTCTCTCCACTCTGCCTGAGCCCAGCTGCTATCCCTCACATCCAAATATGCCACCTGATCTTGAAATGCTCCTCTTCAGCCTTATAGTACCTGCCTGCTCACTAATGAGTCAGTAAGATATCGCCTTCCATG
>NW_011444617.1:0-777 GCF_000754665.1 Bison bison bison | reverse complement strand
GGAAGGGGGCCAGGAGAAGAAATCCCTCGAGGGAGTCTCCAAACCTGCCCTGGGGAGAACCTTCCCTTCCTGGAGGCAGCGAATCTTGGCTACTCCACTGGAACCGCCACCTTGCCCCCGATCTCCGGGATTCTGCTGCTTGGGAGCTCCAAGAGGTATACCTTGGTCCCTTGCGGAGCCAAAGAGTCCAAGCACACCAGCACTGGGAAGAAATCTGAGGCCAGGCAGGCGCGAGAGGCGGTGATGGCAATGGCTGTGATGGGAGAAGACAAAAACCCAAATAGAGAGCCAGTCCCAAAGGGCCAAATGAGTAGGCCAGGCCCCTCCTCACTGCATACTCTTCCCCCTCCCACCTTCCCCAGGACACACTTCTTTACCTGTACTCCCTCTGTCCATCCCTCAAGGGTCGTCGTTGGGAGCCCCTCAGTCAGTGGGTCATTAGGATGCCAGATTGGGGTACTTTTACAAGGGACAATCATTAAGATAGCACTTTGGGTGTGCTGAGCTTGGTCCTCCCCCCTTGACCTGTTCCCAGCCTACTCCGTGAGGCTGGGGCTGGAGTGGGAGGGAGGGCTGGTAGCCAAATTAGGTCAAGGGGACCCCTTAAAAGCTTCACAGAGTTTCGATATTTAGTCGCATCACTCCTGAATCCTGTTTCCTGGCTGTTCTGCAAACCTTTGCAGGGGGCCCGGGATTTCTCAGTGCCACACTGTTGTCCTCAGCTCAGCTCTGCCTGCTGGCCTGGGGCTGACTGATGGAGAAAGTGCTAAAGAGATT
>NW_011444616.1:0-777 GCF_000754665.1 Bison bison bison | reverse complement strand
AACGGTGGGAAGCCGTACTGACATCTCACCACTGCTCTCAGTAGCCGCATCACGGAATTTGCACTTCTTGCCCCACCAAAAGGCTTCCCTTGTCACTGAGGCCTGACATGACCATGCATGCGCAAATCAGAAGCACAGAGGAGTTATATTCTATGTGATGAAACTTAAACTTGGACCAACTGGAGGTATAATTTGGCAAATTTTTGACTTTTCCCATAACACTTCCAGCACCCACTGGCTACCTAGAGCCCAGGAACAGTCCTCTGGGAAAGCAAGGTACCCAGCATAACACCACGAAAGAGCAAAGGCCTGACACTGAGTCGGGGCAGCGACGCCTGCTCATTTGTGCTCTGCTCCTTCCATGCCTCACTGCTTTCCTCCCATTCCTAATTCCCTGCAAATGAGGCCCTTAATAAAATAGTACCAAAGCTTTGCTGTCAAGCTCTGCTTTCTGGGGAACTAAAGCTAAAACAGCACTAAATCTAGATTTGCACTAAAGGAATGTATAAAGGATGCCATTCAGAAAGAAAATTATCTCAAAAGACAGTCTGAGATGTATAAAGGAATGGTGAGCAAAAAGGAAAAAAAAATGGTGAACGTGTAAAAATGAAAACAAAATCATATATATAACATACACTGACCTCACACACTTCTTTGGAGCAGTTCTGAAGTTCAGAGCTTATTGTCTTCAGGGTTACTGTTTTCAGTAAATCCCAAGTAAGACTGAACTCCCTGCTCTCGTATTGTGTGTATCTGTGTTGCTGTTTTTTTTTTTTT
>NW_011444615.1:0-777 GCF_000754665.1 Bison bison bison | reverse complement strand
TTCATTTCGATATTTGGCAAAACTAATACAATATTTTAAAGTTTAAAAATAAAATAAAATTTTAAAAAAAAAGAAAAAAAGAAATGTGTGGAATACAAACAAAGAAAAGGAGAAAAATTTTTGCTGAGAACTATAAAAGCAGCCATGGAACAATGGGAAATACATACTGTTAGCCAGTATGAGAAGCATAAAGACGGCAAAAATGTTATTTCTCCCAAAATTAATTGCTAAGTTTAATGCAACTCCATTAAAAGTATCAAGGTTGAGTAGAACAGTTCTAATGCCACTGAACAGGGCCTCTTACATATGGACCCGTGTAAGAACCCACCAGAGTTTTCTCGGACTACACCCGCTGTGTCCCTCCTTAGACTCACTGAACTGCAATTTGTAAAGACCACGTATATTCTGCCACAGCTGCCCAGATAACTGATACACAGCACTGGGTAAGAAGAGATGATCAGGAATAATAAATAAAAGGAAAGCTAACTGAAAGAAAAAGGATATGAATCTATTTTCAAGCTACAAAAATAAGATCAGGGCAGTATCTATAAAGTATAGATAAACACATCAAAGGGGAAGAATAAACTTCTAAACTTCCCAGGAATGCTTTGTACTCGCATATGATAAAAGAGAAGTCATAAACTAACAGGGAGAAATAGGCTGTTATCTAAATTGCTTTAAGAAAACTGAGGAGGAGCTTAAACTTCAGCTATACTTTGCACTACAAAGACCCACACACACACACACACAACCAGGTGTATTAAAAACTAAGTTAGG
>NW_011444614.1:0-777 GCF_000754665.1 Bison bison bison | reverse complement strand
GTGTTGCAGCCACTGACCCACATTAATGCAGCGCACAGACAAAAGGCAGGAAGCAAAACTGTGCCCTGAGCATCCCACCCTAAACAGTGATTGACTGTATTGTCTTTCTTCTGCTTGCTTACTTGAAACTCATGCACGTCAATCAATCAGTACAAAAGACACTGATTACTTAAAATGCTTTGGCTGTTACACTTGTTGTGGTTTAATGTTTTAATCAAATATCACATTTTCAATTATTATTTATAGGCTGAACTCCTGGGATACAGAACTGACTGGCCATTTGTTGGGACTTGGGACAGTGTCGGCAGTTAATGATTTGAAGCACATAAGCAGCTGTAGAGGAGCAGAAGGTTGTGTGGGGGGTGAGTTCCAGAGGATGCCCAGCTTGGGGATGGAGAGCACCACTGTACCCGGAAGTAGATTTGGGTTACCTGAAAAAAGCAGAGAATCTCAGCAAATATCCTCTCCCTGTTTGAGACAGAGGTCTTCTCTCTCCTGATTGCAGGGTCAGGAATTTTGTGAGGGGAAGCATTGCCCTTCACACAGCAGTTTGTCAGCTGTCAGCAGCTCCTGACATGACAAAATCCCAAAGCAGAGAGACTGAGGCTGCGTAATACAGAAGTGCCCAGTTGTCTGAGTTGAAAAGAGAGGAAAACATCAGATGCTGCTTTTCAAACAAAGACCCAGTTTCATGCTTAACACCACAAAGATAACTTGGTTTTCTGTTCTTAGGATTAAAAAAAAAGGGTGGGGGGAAACCCACCAAAAAACCTTTGT
>NW_011444613.1:0-777 GCF_000754665.1 Bison bison bison | reverse complement strand
CCCGCCAGCCTCCTCTGTCCGTGGTATTTTCCAGGCAAGAATACTGGAGTGGGTTGTCATTTCTTTATCCTGGGGATCTTCCCGACCTAGGGATCGAACCTGTGTCTCTTGTATCTCCTGCATTGCAGGCAGATTCTTTACCACTGTGCCACCTGTGAAGTTTAGTGACCGGTTAATATAACAATACCAAGACACTAAAAATAAAGACCTGTTCTGCATGCCAATGCTATAGACTATGGAAATAGGGATGCCCAACCAGACTTTGCTTGATTCACCCTTTCATTTAACAGTATTTATCGTGCATTCCCTATTGCTAGGCACATGCTGACCTTTAAAGAAAAGTTGTATTACTGTTATACTTAGCAGAATTTTCTGAATAGAAGGCTTATAGAAAAGGAGAAAAGGTTTTGCCCATGAAGGGAGTAAAATGATTGATTTCTGCAAAGGGGAAAAAAGAATGAGTCATCAGCAAACCACAGATAAATGTCAAGGAAGCAAACAACAAAAGGTTATTTTTTTGCACCACTTAAGAATTATTGTACCACCTAGCACAGCAGCTAGAACCCAGTGAAGGGCACGGATACAGACACAAATGAATGGGCTGAATTTTGCTCAGAGATGTGAAGGCCATCATTACACAGACAAGCCTTGTTTTATTAAGCTTTGCAAAAATTACATTTTTTTGCAAGTTGGAGTTTGGTGCCAACCTTCCATTGTCAGATGATGGTTAGCATTTTTTACCACTTAAGTTTTTTTTTTTTTTTTTTTAATTAAGGT
>NW_011444612.1:0-777 GCF_000754665.1 Bison bison bison | reverse complement strand
TTTTTTTTTTTTTTTTTTCCTGAAAGTAGATTTGAAAAGGCATGTAGGAGACTTAATTGGGGAAAGGGGGAGGAACAGAAGGCAGAAAGAGGATTAAGGAAAGGTAAAGAAAAGGAACTTACCCTTCCCTGTTCTTCAGGTGGGAGGTCTCCCAGAGGAAGTCAGCCTGAGCTGCTTTAGAGCCAGCCCTGGGATAACTCACACCACCACCTCTGCCTCTCCCACATCCTGACTGTGCAGAACCCATCTGGCTTTTCCAAAGAGAATCCCAGTAGAGTCACCTGCAACAAACTGTGGGATCAGATGTGAAATTTCTTCTTTGTCTGACACTGGGAAAAGATCGACATAGAAAAGAGTATTTTGAGCATGTTTCCCAATCAATAATGCTAGAGCAAAAATAAAAATGACTTTACAGATTAGGAGGACATTTTTAAGACAGCCTCTTTGAAAAATTCTTTTTTGTCATATAAAAGAAGTAACTCATATGTAATTAAATGGTCAGGATGATAGACATACACATAATATCTGTTTAAATATATCAAAGTAAATGATCCCTGATAGTTTTTCTTGATCTCTATTTCCCATAAACCTCACAGTAGCTGTAGATGCAATAAATAAGGAAAAAGTGCTTTCTTTCCTAGTTGGCTGTATATCTTGGTTCTGGACATGTAAGCACATGGCAAATTTCAAGACCAAATTACCTCATCAGCCCGGGTTCTGATTTTTGCCACATTCTACATGAGAAAGTGCTAAGTGGAGGTTGATGGGAAGTTGAGT
>NW_011444611.1:0-778 GCF_000754665.1 Bison bison bison | reverse complement strand
TAGTAGGATACAGTCCATGGGGTCTCGAAGAGTTGGACAGGACTTAGCAACTAACAAAAAGCCCCAGAATCATGGGCAAAAAAGACATACTTGAAAGGGGAAAATAAAACAATTCAAACAATGTCCAGAATGAGCAGATCTACACAGGCAGGAGGTGTACTGGTGGTTACAGGAGCTGTAAAGATGTGGGGCTTCTTTATGGGGCGATGAAAAAGCTCTGAAGTCAGACGGCTGCACAGCTCTGCATATACTAAAAACCACTCACTGGACGTACGTTTCAGAAGAGCAAGTCTTAGGATGTGAATTATGTCTCAATTTGAGAAATGTAAGCACACAGAGAGGTGCTAGACAAGCTACTGTTGCCCACTCTCTGGCTGAGGCAGAGAAACAAGGAAGGAACAAACATTTCGTTCTATCAGCCCAAACCTAAGAGGAAAAGGTGGGGAAAACTCAACCAAAGTGTGTTGCAGACAGTATTTCTATTGGAGAGGAGAAAAGCAACAGGAGCAAGACGATCAAAACATGCGAACAAAGAGTTTAAAACACTAAGAAAATTGTTCTGACAGCAATACAAATGATGTCATAAATTCTATACTGCTATTACCTGAAATTATTTATATTTAATGTATATGATCATTCAATGGCAATTTTCAGGAGTTTGTTGACTTTTAAGATAATTCCTATTTTAAGCCCTAGTATGGAAATGGCAACCCCCTCCAGTGTTCTTGCTTGGGAAATCCCATGGACAGGGGAGGCTGGTGGGCTACAGTCCAGGTGG
>NW_011444610.1:0-778 GCF_000754665.1 Bison bison bison | reverse complement strand
GGTATCACCAGGCTCTGGGGAAGATTATTTCCATTCCCTAGATGCCTTCTCAATTAAAAGCCTCTCCCTCAGGTATCAGGTTTTAAAATATGCAGGTAAACCCCTTTCAGGGAAAGACAGAGAGAGCAACATTTTAGCTTGAGCAGAACATTATATACTTTTCAACTGGCTGCTAAGAATAGATGAAAAGAATATCTCAATGTTGTAAAATTTCCACCAGACCCTTTCCCAAAGCATACAGCTTAAGATAACTTCAGTACAAGATTATCCAGAAAGAATGAGTTCCTGTTAAGGAGGAAAGCATGCCTTTAAGCAAGATATATTGTTGCTATATAATCATTAACACAGTGCCTACCTGACTGCTCAGACATAGAATGTGTACCTCCTCCCTAAGGGGCCTTGAACTGCTTATCAACCTGCCTGAAGTTAACTATATCAATCTCACTGAGCATGATTTTGAGATTCATTTGTGTGTGTATCAGTAGCTTATTTCATTGCTGAGTGATATTCCAGTTATGTGTATATACCTCAGTTAATTTATTTGTTCACTATTGGGCATCTGAGTGGTTTCCAGATCTGGCTGTTACAAATAAGACTGCTAAAGGCATTCTTATGTGTCTTTTTTTAAAAAAATAAATATATTTATTTTAATTGGAGGCTAATTAAATTACAATACTGTGGTGGTTTTTGCCATACATTGACATGAATCAGCCACGGGTGTACATGTGTCCCAAACCCATCTCAAACCCCCCTCCCTCCACCCTCCCCATACCATCGC
>NW_011444609.1:0-778 GCF_000754665.1 Bison bison bison | reverse complement strand
TCATTTTCTAAATACTTGTTTCTTGTACAAGTTTTTTTTTTTTTTTTTTTTAAATAGCAGTAATTTTCCCATTCCTTGTTAAAGCAGTGGGTGACTTGAAGGGAAAGAAAGATTAAGTGGTCATTTTTCAAAATTATTTTCCAAGTTGCATAGTTTTAACAGCCAGCCATCATGAGAAATATTAGATGCTTGTTTCTTTTTATAGCATTCTTTAAAATGTGAATAAATTTTTCACTCTGTATTTTATTTACTTATATATCACTTTGTCTATTTTTACAGTGAGATGGATGACCAGTGAATCTCATGTAATACAGAAGATTCTTAGAGCTTCTCTGTCATTCAAAGTACATCTTTGTTATTGTTATTCTCATTGAGCTGTCTGCTGTACCTGTATTATTCTAACTTCAGCTTATTGCTTTAAAAGCTCCCCCTTCCTAAGACTCCCAGAATGAATTTCCAACTGTAATGATAGCTCTTCAGTCTTACTCTGGAATAACTCTGTCTGTCTGTCTGTCTCAATTCTAGTCTGATAAACTGCTCCATTCGTGGCTGTCCTTGCAGTTAAAGTCTTCTTCCCACTTATACCTTTTCCCCCTTCTCTTACTACTGTTGAGGATGTGCTTTTTGGATACATTTTATTGTAGCCCTTGTAGTTGTTATTTTTATATGGGAAATGCTATCTAGCATATGTATATATAAGTTAAAAAAGACTGGAAAACGTATTTTATTTATTTAGCTTTATAACAAAAATGTCTTAGTTTGTCCTAATATATATATT
>NW_011444608.1:0-778 GCF_000754665.1 Bison bison bison | reverse complement strand
GGGCTGGTGGTTTAAGGTTGCCCACTGGCAGCACTTCCAGCAGCTGGACAACAAGTCCTTGAAGGGAGGTCAGGGCAGCATGTTTCCATGTCCCCCCACAGCATGTGTCACAGCTCCAGTGGTTGGTGATTAGGATGTACAGTCACAGAAAACTGCTGGTGACTTAACATTTAAGTCAAAATGATGACTTAGTCATTCTCCTCAATACTATATGGTCTAAAAAACAGAGAAGCTCCATCTAGGGGAGATATCCTCATTCTCTAGGGTCAGCCCAGTTGTCACATCTTCTAGGAAGTCAACTTAAGGTCAATCATCATCCTAGGTAACTCAGATTTCTGTAATATCCTGAGCACCTCTCATTAAACTGAACCATGCTTGGCTAGTGTCCTGTTGTCCTGAGAAAACTTATTTTTTGAATAAGGGACTCTGTTCTTTTCATTTTGCTCTTGTCCTATAAATTATGTAGCCTTCGCTGACTATGAGTATTCATATGTGGTCTGTTTTCTCACTAAACCACATGAGAAAAAGTCTTGGAACTGTGCCCTATTCATGTTTTTAATTACATCTTTCAGCACCGTGTCTGTCACATAGAGGGTGTGGTGCCTAGTAAATGTTTGGTGGATGAATAGACAACTAAGAATAAATCTTCTCAACTTCATAATTTTGAAATTCTAAGGTAGCCTAGGATAACAGAAAAGCCCTGGCTTTGAAATCAGTCACACTGATCTGTCAGTTCTTTCTCTACTGCTCACTAGCAGTGTGGGTGTCCAGAGAATGT
>NW_011444607.1:0-778 GCF_000754665.1 Bison bison bison | reverse complement strand
CTCTCCTCTTTCACCCTCATCAAGAGGCTCTTTAGTTTCTCTTCACTTTCTGCTGTTAGAGTGGTATCATCTGCATATCTGAGGCTGTTGATATCTCTCCCTGGCAGTCCTGATTCCAGCTGGAGCTTCATCCAGCCTGGCATTTGTAGGATGTACTAGAGCTAAGATAGGTGGGGACAAATTGTAATAGAACATTGATGAAACTTAGAGACTAGTGAGCAGTGATACTTCAGGGAGATGGGGAGGAAGAGTACAAACAAACCAGGACACTTGTTTTCTAGGACAACAGGCTGATAGCAAGAAGAGTATTGGCACATGCAAGGCTCCACATCCAGCGCTGTGTGGCCTGAGCCTGGAGAGCAAGGGAAGCAGTGAGCAAGGAGGGGGGGCCCTAGGGAGGAAGTCACAGGGATAAAGCGGGTCTTTGTCCACAAGGCCACTGGGAGGTGTCAGAGCAGAGAATTAACAAGTTAACTCCAAATTCTTGCGCCTTGGCATTTCAAGGTTTATTTTGGTCAGCCTAGGTGCCAAATATGGGTCAGAGAGTGGGCATCTCTGCTTCACAGAGGCATTTGGGGACCCAGAGTGGTGGAGGCACCCATCTTGTAGCTGTGACCTCTGGAAACCCCCATGCTGGCTTTGACTTCACCAGAAGGGGGTCTCCTCACTTCCTTTCACCTCTCATGATTGGAACCAGTCATGTTCCCATCCAACTGCCTGGGGCTGGAAGTCATGGGAGTGGATGGGGGGGCCCCTTTCTCTACCAGAAGATGAAAGG
>NW_011444606.1:0-778 GCF_000754665.1 Bison bison bison | reverse complement strand
CCACGCCTGGCAAATCAAAGAGCTGGTGGTAGGTGTTGAAGGGAGAGGGAGTTTTTCCATCCTGCCCTTGATCAGAAGCAGGATAATGGCTACGATGATGGATTACACGGAACGCTTGTGCTAGAAAAAAAGCAAGCAAGGGGCAATCTGAAGTCGACTGCCAAGCCCCGGGCAAGAGATGAGAGGGGAACGCCTTCCGAGACACCCCGGGAAAACAATTATTCGTGATTTTGAAGAAAAGCAGTTCGGCTCAGAGTCATTATTTCACATTTTCTCTCTCCTCCTCTTAAAATGTAAGTAGGTGGAGGAATGTGTAACTTAATCAAGAGAAAGATCAAAGAACAGCGGGAAGGCCCAACGTCTGCATGTGTGGGTCCTGGGCTGTCTGTGACCTCCCGTAACCTGGGTTCCAGCTTGTGACGATGCTGGGGCGAGGTTCCTCCCAACCAGGACGGAGAACTGCGCGGAGCCAGGAGGGGCGGAGGGAGGTGAGGGACCGCTGTCCCCGGCAAGGAGGAAGCAAAGACGTGGTGTGGGAGGGGCCTGAGACGAGATCCCTGCCCCGCCGCTCAAAGACGGCGCGCACCGGTCAATCACCGCATCCCTCTGACTTCTGTTCCCGCGTTTGATGAAGGAGGCTGGCCACCTTCACAGGGTTGTTCCGAGGGTCGGAGGAGTCACGCGTGCTTAGCACCCAAGGCTGACTAAGCCTCACGCGTGCTTAGCACCCAAGGCTGACTAAGCCCTAGTAGGCGCTCAATGCATGGGAACTACTTTG
>NW_011444605.1:0-778 GCF_000754665.1 Bison bison bison | reverse complement strand
CAACCTAGAGTGGTGGGATTGGGAGGGAGACCAGAGGGAGTTTCAAAAGGGAGGGGATATATGTATACCTATGGCTGATTCATGTTGATGTTTGACAGAAAACAGCAAAATTCTGTAAAGAAATTATCCTTCAGTAAAAAATGAATTAAAAAAAAACAATAGGCAAAGCAGATATTTGCTGCTTTTAATAGTCTCTGACAGTAAAAATGACTTTTGTCCAAGAATAAAAAAAAATTGAAAAACCATGAACAGAGCTCTGATCTGTTTTCTACCAATAATAAAATTTTGAAGTGTGTTCTTTAAATACCTAAATTATCAGCAATTGAGTAAATATTATACAAAAGTGTAGTTGTTAAGGAGGAAAGTTCTGGAATTAATAGAGCTGGGTTACTACTCTGAGTGTGATGCTTAATACCTCTGAGACCTTGGTCAATTTAATAATATGTTTTATTTTTTCTCATCTGTAAAATATACATGATTGCAGTTACCTTACAGAATTATTGTGAAAATAAATGAGACAATGCCTATTAAGTACTTGTAACAGTGGCTAATACATAATAGAAATTCAATGCTTAATACTTAAAAGAATTATATTAAGATTTATAACAAAATACAGAATTTAAATATACATGACTGAAAAAGTGATTTAGGTTATACTAATATAACTTTTGCTTTATGAATTCAGTGCATGTATGGAAAGAAAAAGTCAATGGGGTATTTAACTTAGGTAACTGAATATATGTGTACAAAAACTCCTATAAAGATGTCAGAATGGTAT
>NW_011444604.1:0-778 GCF_000754665.1 Bison bison bison | reverse complement strand
CTATTGATGGGAATGTAAATTGGTGTAGCTGCTGTGAAAAACAGTATGGAGGTTCCTCAAAAAACAGAACTACTATGTGATCCAGCAATCCCAGTTCTGAGTATGTATCCAGAGAAAATGAAATCACTGTCTTGAAGAGATATCTATCCTCAAGTTTATTGCAGCATTGGTCACAATATCTAGGACATGGGAAAAATCTGTGTTCATCAAGAGATGAATGGATAAATATAATGTGACATGAATGTGTGTATGTGTATGTATGTGTATATATATATAGATATAATCCATAAGAGGAAGGAAACCCTACTGTTTGTGACAACGTGGATTGACCTGAGAGCTAAGTGATAAAAGTCAGACAGAGAAAGGGAAATACTGTATGGTTTTACTTGTATGTGGAATCTGAAATAAGCCAAGCTCACAGAAATGGAAAGTAGAATGTGGCTGTTAGAGGCACTATCTTCCAGGTATAAGATGATTAAGTTCTGGGAATCTAATGGACAGTATTGTGACTATATTTAATACTAATATATCTTAAGTGATCTCACCACACATACACAAAATTGTAATTATATGAGTTGATGGGTGTATTAACTAACCTTATGTGGTTATCCTTTTGCAATACTTGTATGTCAAATCATCACATACGCTTGTGTGAATGCTTGGTCACTCAATCGTGTCCGCCTCTTTGTGACCCATGGACTGTAGCCCACCAGGCTCCTCTGTCCATGGAATTCTCCAGGCAAGAATACTGGAGTGGGTAACCATTCTCTTCTCCAGG
>NW_011444603.1:0-778 GCF_000754665.1 Bison bison bison | reverse complement strand
GCACCCACAAAAAAAAAAAAAAAAAAGACAAGCCTACCCCATCTCCATTTGCAGTTGTAGTTAAAGCAAATGGCTTTTCTTCTAACCCCCTTCATTTTCATAGAAACATTTCAGATAACAGGAAAAAGAAAGTGGTTTCAGCAGATGTATACTCGGGGAATAAGAACAGACCTGGGAGGGAATTGGAGCTTATGCCTGTGTGATGTTGGGTCTTTCGATGAGGGTTTCAGAGAGCAGAGATGGTAACAGAAGAAACCCAAGTTCAAAAGGAATTTGCTGTGTTTTTCATTCTACACTCAACTACAGTGTGGCTATATGATGCTCACAACCATCTGGATATATTTAATCTTTAGTTTGTCCAAAAGTAAGGCTTAGGTTGCTGAAGCCTTTCCACATTTAGACCAGACAACTTCAAAAATGATGAGCTAAAACCGAGGGCAGACAGGCCCGAAGGACTAGTTCAAAAAAATGTGATAACACTCAAACAGTAACGGCCTTGCAGCATGCCATTAAATTGGCCAATTTTCACGTTTCTTTAAGACTGTTTTTGGAGGATTAGACAGAAGCTAGAAAAGGCACAGCAAAGTATTTGGCTGTCCGCATTTTAGGAGAAATGAACTACATTTGAAAGTACTAACAAGTCTATATGATAATAAATGCCCAAAATCACTTAGCAAGTTCTCTAAAACACAGACTACTATATTAGGCATTAATATCACCTTGGGTTCATTTTCTATTTTATACGTTTCCTTTTCTTTTTTTTTAATTTTTTTTTTTT
>NW_011444602.1:0-778 GCF_000754665.1 Bison bison bison | reverse complement strand
TGGCGTGCTACAATCCATGGGGTCGCAAAGAGTCAGACACGACTGAGCAACTGAACTGAACTGAACTGAACTGATATTCATTATAATCACAATTTATCTCAGGCTTAGTCACTATGGATCAAGCTGACCTGAAGCTCTAGACAGAAGAGGTAATTTAGGTTGTTAGATTTTTCCTCTATATGGTAATGCTCCACAATGATGACTATTTTGCAATTTGATCTTTTCTGGACTATGTATCGTGTTCCAATGATCCATTTTGCCAATATACACTGTTTTGATTTAAAGACTTTACAAAAACTTAGTTTTAGAATAAGTCTTAAAGTCAGACAATGTAAATTCTCCAACCTTATTCTTTTGCGTAATTGTTTCACCTATTATGCAATTTCATATTTTTAAATCTTATTTTAATATTTTGTGAAAATGTTTCTGTATTTATTAAATACAGCTGCTTTGTTTATTTTTATCTGAAAAAAGAAAATAAAAGAAAGAAGCGCTGTCAGTAAAGCATACTTTAGGCTAAAACTGAATCTATCATTTCAGTGCCTTAAACAAAGAGGGAGTTTACTTTCCCTTCATATAACAGAAGTCTGAAGATTGGTGACTGCTACTATTGATTCAGCAGTTCATCAAGGTCAGGGCTGATACTCTATGGGTCTGTTGACCTCTCTCTCATGGTCACAAGATACTAGCTACACCGACTATCATTTTGTTCATTCACAGCAGAAAAAAAGTAACCATATTTCCTTGTCCAGAATTGTATCAAATGCCTTTTTTGGTT
>NW_011444601.1:0-778 GCF_000754665.1 Bison bison bison | reverse complement strand
GCAGCCCCCAAAAAAAAAAAAAAAAAGACAAGCCTACCCCATCTCCATTTGCAGTTGTAGTTAAAGCAAATGGCTTTTCTTCTAACCCCCTTCATTTTCATAGAAACATTTCAGATAACAGGAAAAAGAAAGTGGTTTCAGCAGATGTATACTCGGGGAATAAGAACAGACCTGGGAGGGAATTGGAGCTTATGCCTGTGTGATGTTGGGTCTTTCGATGAGGGTTTCAGAGAGCAGAGATGGTAACAGAAGAAACCCAAGTTCAAAAGGAATTTGCTGTGTTTTTCATTCTACACTCAACTACAGTGTGGCTATATGATGCTCACAACCATCTGGATATATTTAATCTTTAGTTTGTCCAAAAGTAAGGCTTAGGTTGCTGAAGCCTTTCCACATTTAGACCAGACAACTTCAAAAATGATGAGCTAAAACCGAGGGCAGACAGGCCCGAAGGACTAGTTCAAAAAAATGTGATAACACTCAAACAGTAACGGCCTTGCAGCATGCCATTAAATTGGCCAATTTTCACGTTTCTTTAAGACTGTTTTTGGAGGATTAGACAGAAGCTAGAAAAGGCACAGCAAAGTATTTGGCTGTCCGCATTTTAGGAGAAATGAACTACATTTGAAAGTACTAACAAGTCTATATGATAATAAATGCCCAAAATCACTTAGCAAGTTCTCTAAAACACAGACTACTATATTAGGCATTAATATCACCTTGGGTTCATTTTCTATTTTATACGTTTCCTTTTCTTTTTTTTTAATTTTTTTTTTTT
>NW_011444600.1:0-778 GCF_000754665.1 Bison bison bison | reverse complement strand
AGATTCCGCCCCCCCCCCCCCCCCCCCCCCCTACACACACACGTTTAGTAAATCAAGCAGCATTTTGTCTAAAGGAAAGCAAAGTCAGGATTGAAAAAAAGCAACAACATAATATATCTTGATCTTCTTCCAGCATGGGTGAGAGTGTTCGCCAAAAAGCAAGAAACAGTATCTGAAATGTTTGAAAGGCAAGAGGCTGGGCCAGCCCTCATCCACAAGGTTACTTGAGATGGAGATGAGGAGTTCCTGAATGACTGGCATGACTTGTTGCCATTATCAATTAAGGGTTAGAGAGCTCACTTGATACATCCAGACATTTTATCCAGTGCCAGAAAGGCAGCCTTTCTCCACAGTTGAGACTGTTTAAGGTCTGTGTAACAGAGCTAAGCAAAGACTAGCCCTAAAAGCAACAAAAACTTTAGCTGAATTTGCTTGACAACAGCCATTGGACCCAAGTCGAGGCCAGTCATCACACAATTGGTCATGATCACCTCTCCCTCCAGTCAAATGACACCCAGAAGGTGGGATACCATTGTCTGAGTGGACCACACAAAATGCAACATTTGGACATGGTCAAGTCCTGTTCAAAGTGGAAGACACTAATAAAATCTATTGATACATCTCAAATGTCATCATGGAACTGAGTCATTATTCACAAATTAAGAAGAAATTCCTGTTGAACTACTTATATATTACTTAAAAAAAGTTGTAATGAGTTTTGCTTTCCATTTTACTATGGGTTGATAGTTGATATTGAGGCTGGTTTTTTTTTTTTTTT
>NW_011444599.1:0-778 GCF_000754665.1 Bison bison bison | reverse complement strand
AGGTGGACTAAGGTGAGGCTGCCTCCATGGTGGTCAGGTGGGGAGCAGGGAGTCTCTGGGTTGCAAGTTGCGAGTTCAAGTTCAACATGTCATAGGAAATCAGCTTCACTCACATTCTAGGTAGGGGAGAGGGAGTCAAACTTTACTAGGTGTCCACTATGGGCGGGATTTCCCTGGGCGCCCTTCACCTCTTTACTCAGTTGCGGCCTCGGCAGTGACCCCAGGAGAGATGGCTGAGTGGGCTCAGTGGGCGGAAGAAGAGCCAGGGAGAGACTGGAGACCAGTCCTGGGCAGGGGCAGGTGGGTTTGACGGGGATCTACTTTCCAGTAGGTTCCACCTGGAGTAGATCCCAGCCAGAGAGGTTTCTTTCTGCCCCGCCCACCAGCCAGCTTTGTCAGGGGAACCTCTGATAAAGGTTCAAAAGTCCCTGAAGATGCGCTTCTGTCCTGCAGAGGTGAGTTTGTCAGCCAGGCACACAGGCAGCACAGGCAGTGCTGGCTCCGGAGTCTGCTCTCTGTGCCCGATTCTATCCCCAGGGCAAAGAAGACAGGCTCCCAGAGAACCCTGAGAGCTCAAGTTCTTCTCATGGACTGCAAACCTGTGCAAGGATGGGCACGGGAATGGAAGCCACCAACTTGCAGCTCAGAACAGAACATTCTGTGCACCAGCTATCCATCCATCACCTTGCCCCGGTATTCCAGAAGGCGCAATGTTCCCATAGAATAATCATTTGGTGGAAACCAAGCGTTCCAGCCATTACTTTTTCTGTACCGGCTT
>NW_011444598.1:0-777 GCF_000754665.1 Bison bison bison | reverse complement strand
TCGAAAAGATACCCCAAAAAAGCCAATATTATATTTATCCATGTAAAAAAGTGAAAAATCTCCCTTGCTGTCAAACTTTTTATCTTCTAATCTCTGAGAACTCCTCTATCATGTAATTTTCTTTATTTTTTTCCTATACATAAACTGCATTTCAATGTTTCTAATCTGCTAAGAACCCTTCACTTTGCTCTTTTGGCCATAATATCAGAATCTAATTCAATTATAATTAGCTTGGCATAGGTTCCATATTTCAATTTCTATTTTAGTTTGAGATGTGGGATTAACCATCCAGAATGGGCATTCAAGGTCCTGCTCTGAGGTTGGTATATAAGATTTGCCCTCATAGGATAAAGCAGAAGTGTACAGAGATTTCTAGAGAGCTCCTTGCTTCCACCCTTTCAAACCTTTCTTCTGCATTTTGTTTTTAGCCAGAGAGAGAGCATCAAAGGATTTTGTCAGTCATGGAGAGAAAACCTCTATCCCAACAAACAGGCTTTGGTCTTTTGTCATAATGCTAACGATAAATTGATCATTTCATTAAAAGAAACACCACAAACACAAGAATTCTAATAAACAGATTCCTTAGTCCCTAGGAAACCTCTTCTTAACAGAGCAATGTGTAAAACAGCACAGTATGCCTATCAGAACAATTTGTCCTTGACAATCATATAAATAGTTTAGGGCACATAGCCCTACAAATAAATTGTTGGTAGCGATTTGGGGGAGCAAGACTAAAAGAGTAACTCTTGATGAAGGGATCTGGCAGGCTTTCTATTC
>NW_011444597.1:0-778 GCF_000754665.1 Bison bison bison | reverse complement strand
TTTCATCCTAACTAGCGCTCTTCCTATTTTCCTTCAGGTCTCAATGTTTCAAAAGTTTGTCTCTGTTTGCACTGTAGTTTATCACACACTCTTTATTGACATGTTTAAATTTTGTCAAGCTTTGCCTCCTCCTTAGATTTCTTTCCCACTGAGACATGTGAAATGACTGAGGCTCTCAGAAGAATTTGGGATAGAAGAGAGCCAAGGTGATCATTTCATCTTGTTGCAGTTTTAAGATACCAGGGTCATCTTTCATTTAATTTGGCCAATATAAATTGAGCATCAGAATCTGCAAGTCTCTGCATTGGGTGTGGGAGTATGTTATCTGTGTGACAGAAAAACAGGTTTGTTTGTTTGATTTTCTTTGCAGATCTCAAATATATAGAAAGAGGAAGATATCCGAAAGAGAATTAATGCCAAAAGCAGCCTGGGAAACTGACTCACAGTGTGCACTTGAGTCAGTCCATTCTCTAACCTGGGGCACTTTGTTTCACTGATACCGGAAGCTGGGTTGTGATAGCTGCCTGGGTTCTGCTCTGAGATCCTGTCCAGCTCTGTGATGTTGGGTGGTGTCTGGATGGTTTCTGCTCCAAGTTCAGTTCAGTTCAGTTCATTTCAGTCGCTCAGTCATGTACAACTCTTTGCGACCCCATGAATCGCAGCACGCCAGGCTTCCCTGTCCATCATCAACTCCCGGAGTTCCATCGAGTCAGTGATGCCATCCAGCCATCTCATCCTCTGTCGTCCCCTTCTCCTCCTGCCCCCAGCATCAGAGTCT
>NW_011444596.1:0-778 GCF_000754665.1 Bison bison bison | reverse complement strand
TGTGTCTGACTCTTTGTGACCCCATGAATCGTATATATATATATGTGTGTGTGTGTGTGTGTGTGTGTGTATTATTCACTTAGGTTGAACTAGTATAGTGGGAAACTTTCCTCTTTGCATTTTAGTTCCCCTTAGTAAAAAAAGAAAAGACACATTCTAAAAAACTTCAGCCTACTATAGAAATTCTGTTTTTCTCTCCTTAAATTACAGAGGGTAAAGAGATGAGTATGGCCAAAGAAACACATAAATTAAAGAAAAAACCAAACAACCACTACTACCAAAACCTCACCCACTTCACCATTTCCTACTGGCTAAAAATTGTTTAAAATCTAGTGTAAGAATTGTTTAGATGTAAAAGTATACTTGTCTCCTTTTTTTCTTCTTTTTCCAAAGGATGTCATTTTTCTGATTTTCTCTTTTTTCCTGTCTTTTATTAGTAGCACTGAAATATTAAAATTATTCCAGAGAATGACAACCATTATATCTGTCAAACATTTCCACTCTAGTCCTGCACCAAGTTCACAAAGAATGTGCTCTCTGTAGCCCTGGGAGAGGCAGCCAAATATGTAACATGGCCCAGCTTAGTTGCTCACTGTCATGCAGCTGAGAAGGATTGTCACTGTTCACATAATAATCTTGGTATCACCTACGGATACAGCTTTTCATCAAGGGATGGCTATCATAAATGTCAGGATTGGACATACCTTCCTAGTCTGAATTCCAGGACCTTGTCTTTCTACGTGTCTTTCTACTACTTGTCTTTCTACTATAGCAAAAC
>NW_011444595.1:0-778 GCF_000754665.1 Bison bison bison | reverse complement strand
ATCTGGTGAACTCTGAACAAGAAGTCACTCACCTTAATTGTCTTGTAGTTATTTATATATATATAACTACAAGACAATTAAGGTGAGTGACTTCTTGTTCAGAGTTCACCAGATAACCTCATAATTGAACTTCCTGTGGAACTGACCACCTAAAAATACATTCAGTTGTAAAGCCGAGGCCCTGACACTCAACCATAGTGACGTCCTCCCAGTAAATGCCGAACCCAGGACTGTCCAGATGGTGGCTTGACTCACCAAAGCAGCTTTCCTCTGTGCCTCAATTAACACAACTTCGCATCTGCAAACAGCAACATCCTAAAACTTCTTGGCAAAGTTATTTATTTTCTTCAGCTGTGTTAATAGGTTTTATCAACCACCTTGATGTCTGGTAGGTTTTGATTACAAAGAATGACTACAAAGGTGGCAGGAAAAAAAAAAACTTTATTTTTTGACCGAGAATTTCCCCAGCTATAAACTTTTAAGGCCGTCTGAGGAAGCTATAGAGCTGAGGCACAAAGTAATCCTTGTAATGCCCGTCAATGAAGCCTTTCCCGCTGTTGTGCACAAACCAACAGGGAACATCCGTTCCAAACACTCTGTCCGTCCGGTAGTCCTTCTGCAGGCCCCTGCAAGACAGCGTGAGCGTGGTTAGGAAACAGACCAGGGCGGGGCCAGCCTGCACATCCAGAAAAGAGACACGCTCTCCCTCTCTGTTTTCTGCCCCCTTCTAGCACCATCTCTGGGCTTCCCTGTTGGCTTGGTGGTAAAGAACCCACCT
>NW_011444594.1:0-778 GCF_000754665.1 Bison bison bison | reverse complement strand
GCTCTGCTCCCAAGCAGTGTTCATTCACTGAAGGATTCATTCATTTACACACACACACACACACACACATGCACGGTCTGTTTGGAACTCCACTTGGCCTGTTCCAAAGGAGATCCTGCAGCCCTGTTCCAAGTGTCCATCCTTATTCCCTAATCCCTCTTTCTAGAGCTCATCACGAACCTCCCAGACTCCTCCTGATCCTCCCTGGTCTCCCCCTACTTGGCCCTCTCCTGTCCCCTGGCTCTGCTATCTTCTCACTCCCTTGCC
This sequence comes from Bison bison bison, assembly GCF_000754665.1. NCBI lineage: Eukaryota > Metazoa > Chordata > Mammalia > Artiodactyla > Bovidae > Bison > Bison bison. The sequence goes on along the minus strand of NW_011444594.1, from coordinate 511 downwards.
CTCCTCCCCTCCTATTTTCTTAAATGCTGATTTGGGGGGTTCTAGGCTTCTAGGGAGTAGACTGATGGGGCAGCAGGGTTGGGGGGTTTCTGATTTATCTGATTCTGAGTACAGCAGAGCTCATGCACGGCAGGGCTGGAGGGAACCAGGCTCCCCGAAAGATCAGCAAACAGATGGGGCTGGGCTGGGTTCCTGCTTCAGCTAGCTCCAACATGGACTTAAAATAGTGTATAGGCCTCCCTGGGGGCCTTCTCCTGTGCCCCAGCTGCTCCCTGAAAAGGCTCAGCTTCCTCCTAATCTCTGGGGAGCCTTAATCTGAGTGGTTTAGTGCAGGTCTCTGAGGGCAGAGGGTGGGAGAACCCAGGGCTGGGGCTGGGGTGGCTGTTGAGAGTCTGGCTGCCTCCTCATAGGGGAAGCCCAGGAAAGGCCACCTGGGAGGCTGTCGATGGGGGCAGGGGGACCCCCTCCCTTTTCCCTCTTTAGTTTGAATCCTGGGAGAAGCCACAGGATT
>NW_011444593.1:0-778 GCF_000754665.1 Bison bison bison | reverse complement strand
CCCCATACCATCCCTGTGGGTCATCCCAGTGCACCAGACCCAAGCATCCTGTATCCTGCATCAAACCTGGACTGGCAATTCGTTTCTTATATGATATGTACTGCTGATGCTATAGCTCCTAGGAAGCAATAACACAAAGACAATTCCAGGAGAAACTGTTGAATTGTACCTTATTAACAGGTGATACAAAATAAAGCAGTTAGGGCTGATATTATCCTTTGGGTCACTGAGATCTCAAAACACAATTCAGGTCATAGTTATTTCTTTTCTGTGTCTAATTTCTAGGCCATACCCATATTTCAATTTATGAGAAATAGGCATTCATTTGGGATTGTTTGCCGTTAAAATATTTTAACTATAATAAGTTGATTTGAAAAGTCATAATGAACACAATAAAAACTTGTAGTAAATGTATTAGAAGCTAAATATATATACTTTTAAGAAAACATTTAAGATATTTAGTTAGAATAAATTGATATCCAAATAGCTTTCCAGAATTTATAAATTCAATGAGGATGAAAAGAGGAAAATGAAACCATATAATCTCTAAAGAGATATTACAACCCCATTGCTCACTGTGTTGTGTTTGTAAGAGTAGTCAAAGGAAGTTAATTGAGAAACCTTGTCATGCTTTGTTTTCAGATTGAGGGGAGTTGTTGGGGAAAACAAGAAAGACAGCTTCTATCTTTAACTGTCAGTGAAAATGAGTTTAAAGCCATACATTATGTACATTTGAAAGTTAATGAAGCTGATTTTTATTAGAAGTTAGTGTGTAGCT
>NW_011444592.1:0-779 GCF_000754665.1 Bison bison bison | reverse complement strand
GTCAGGATTTGAATCCTAGCCCTACCACTCTCAGTTACTTTGGGAAAGTTACCTTATCTCCCTTAAATCTCAGTGGCCTCATCTGTAACAGATGGATCATGGTAATTCCATCTCATGGTGTTGCTGTGAACTGTACAAGGACAGTCATCATTAGGGGGGCTATATTTATCGCAAGTGTTCCTACAAGTAGTAGATGTTTGTATGAAACTTGGCTGATTTGGGGACCTTTCTTCAAATTCCAGAGATAACATTTTGGTTGGCTTTATGACCTTGCATATTGCAGAGTTAAATGTTGTAACCACATTGCTCTGTTTTAACTTGTAGTAAAGTTAACTATATTTTATCTAAGGAGTTAAAAATTACAAACAGAATAAAGAGTTGTTGTAGGGAAAAAGTCTGATCTGTAGATCAAGAAAGTCAGCCAGTGTCTGTCCGTAGAGCTGTTAGAAAGAATCTTTACAGGTGGTTCACAGATTTCCTTGGATGCACAATGACCTTGACTACTATCACTTCATATTTTCCTCCTCTTTTAAAAGGCAATGGCCCAACTAATTTACAGCTCTGATTCTAGGACACCTGAGAAGGAAGAACATTGCAGCATCTTCTGTCTGGCATCTGGTACCAATGCTACTTAATAAACCATTAAGAAACCTCCTGGGTGGAGAAGGGGCTGCCTGCTTTCCCACAATGTCTCCTTCTCATGAGCATATTCCTAGAAGAAAAACAAACAAAAAAAAAAAAAAAAAGGAGAGAGAAGGAGATAGATGCATAGACTGGTG
>NW_011444591.1:0-779 GCF_000754665.1 Bison bison bison | reverse complement strand
TAACCACCGAACGGCCAGAGAATTCCCAGGATCTTCATCTTCTACAGTGGAAAATGAGTAGATAATGCCACAAAGTAGAAAGTCGAGAAATAGCGATATAAGCTTATTGCTTGGTGAAACAGAAAAACAGGCCAAAATAATCAGCTAACATTGGTAAAAGTGATTTCTTTTGGGGAGAGAGAAATAGAGGGAGCATTGTTGGCTGTGCTTTGGAACAAACCATTGGAACAAGTTCTATAAGACTCTTAACTTTGTAAAAACTAAAACTCTTCCCTGGAGAAGGAAATGGCAACCCACTCCAATATTCTTGCTTGGAAAAGCCCATGGATAGAGGAGTCTGGCGGGCTACAGTCCATGGGGTCACATGACTGAGCACGCATGCATAAGGAGGGTGGAGGGAGATGGGTTGGTAGCAATAAACTGGTAGAACAACAACAACAAGAACTATGAAAATCTTAAATGTATAGCTAGCTATTTAACATCTGTGTTCCCATCTAGAATACAAGCTCCCACCACACATGGCCTCTGTTTGGTCTGCTCTCCTCTATATCTGGGCACCCTGGCAAGGCCAGCACCGGGAGGTGTGCATTAAGCCTTTGTAGAATGAAATCTTTTCAGTGTTAAGCATACTTTGCAAAGACATCCTGCACTGAAGAGGAGTTTGGGCACAATAATCTCTGATGTCTTTGTTGGTTCTATGATTCTATCTCTTTTTTTTGTTGTTGTTCCCCATCCTGAACCCTCCTCCCTCCTCCCTCCCCATACCATCCCTCTGGGTC
>NW_011444590.1:0-779 GCF_000754665.1 Bison bison bison | reverse complement strand
TGTCTACAATGCGGGAGACCTGGGTTCGATCCCTGGGTTGGGAAGATCCCCTGGAGAAGGAAATGGCAGTCCACTCCAGTACTATTGCCTGGAGAATCCTATGGACAGAGGAGCCTGGTAGGCTACAGTTCATGGGGTCGCAAAGAGTCGGACACGACTGAGCGACTTTACTTTCACTTTACTCACTATAACCAGTTTACACACAGTTAAGCCAGGCCTATGTAATTTCTCCTTTAAATTGTTTTTATTCTGTGCACACTTTTCTTGTTCTGCTGTGCAATCATTCTAAGAGTTATTTTGAGTGGAGGAATATGGCTAACTCCAGGCTGTTTTTCAAGAAAAGGTCAGGACAGATGTTGTGGGTCAGATTATTTTGTTCCGTTGGAAAGACTCTGAGGTCTCTGCACTGCTTGGGGGCAGGTCTACGCACTAGGAGCAATTAGGTCCCTGTCCCAAGCTCCAGCTGGATGTGCTCCCTTGCTCTCACTCAGGTTAGGGCCTGCAGAAGGCCTGGTTTTATAGGGAAGCCTTTACAGAAGGAGGGAGTTGGTTTTCTGAGGGCTTTCTGCAGACCACTAGAAAATGGCCTGGCTGCAGACTGTTCACACTGCTTCCAAAGCCTGGGAGCACAGGATATTCTCCAGTTCTTCACTTTGGTGTTGGAGATGAACTCCCCCCTTTCTGCTCTTAAAGAAAAAAGTACAGCCTAGACATTTCAAGGTGTTAATACCAAGCCAAACATGTAAAAAAAAAGAAACCACCCCAAAGTATAAAGTCTT
>NW_011444589.1:0-779 GCF_000754665.1 Bison bison bison | reverse complement strand
TTAAGTTATGAAGTGCTCCTTACGAACACCTAATAAGGAAACAACTACCAGTTTAACTTGTATGGAGTCTCTCTCTCCTTTCCAACAATTTAATTTTCAACCTCCAGATTTTTAAGTAGTATATGCTGTTTCAATTTTGACCTGCAAATAACAAGCTGTCATTTATGAATTCATTCCTAAATTAAGGATAATTATAAGTACTCATTTTCTGTGTTTACTGTTTACAAGTAACTGGGACATAGATTATTTTTGGATTATTATTTTGCCATACTAAAATAATGCTGACATTTGATTATGATGCTAAACTATTCTGAACACCACTTAGCCATCAGACCTCTAATGCGTGGGAGCTGTGCTAATACATAAATATTTAGGACTGACATTCCAAGTTAAGGCTCATATTTGCTCCGTGGTAGATGTGATAATAAGGGGAGGAAAAAAAGGAAGTCATAACTGGAGTGGAGAGTCTGCCCTGAGCAAAGCTGTAAAGCAGGTCAGGTTAATCTTCACATGTTTGTCAGCTCTCTTTACCCTCCTATCCATTGAACACCCTTCTCTGAAGAGTTTTTCCTCTTAGATTCCTGTAGCCACACTGCCCTGGTTACCCAAAGCTTGTTACAGTTGTGCTTGTTACAGCTCTTGATAAAAGCAGCTACTTCTTTTCTACCTGGCAAATGGAAGACTGCTCCCCCTCGGTGCTGGGCTCACCGTCACTTTTCAGGCACGGTATGGATTGTAACAGTTTTCTTTCTGCATACATGCTGCTACTTTTGCTATCA
>NW_011444588.1:0-779 GCF_000754665.1 Bison bison bison | reverse complement strand
TAGACTGCCAGGCTTTTCTGTCCATGGGATTTTCCAGGCAAGAATACTGGAGTGGGTTGCCATCCCCTTCTCTAGGGGATCTTTCTGACGCAGGGATCAAACCCAGGTCTCCCTCATTGCAGGCAGATTCTTTCTTAACCATCTGAGAGCCACCAGGGAAGCCCGAAATATCTAGAAATATCTTTACAAATATGCCAGGCTCCTCTCCCACAGGCTCTGGCCTCTCTGCCTATAGCCCTTGGCATGTCTGGATTCAGGTCTTAATTGTAGACCCTTCAATCACAAACACAGCTTAGATTCAATTACTAGGAAGGACCTGGAGGTAGGAACCTGGACTGCTGGGCGCAGACACTCATTACTTACCTCTCTGGCTGTGACAGCCCTTCCAGCCATCTTTCAATTTCCCCATTCAGTCTCTCCAGGCTTCCCTGACCTTCTGGAAGAGCCATTAGCGTGGACACAGGTCTGGACACCCACTGTCGTTTGGCCCGTGTTCCCTCTGGACAGTCTGGACTTCATCCCCCTTTTCTTGCTCCTCCATCTCTACCTGACCCTCCCAGGCTCCTCGTCTCTGGGCACCCCAGGGGGTACCCCATAAGTTATTCTCTCCTTCCTCAAGGTCAGCTCCATCTCAGGACTGCCCCCCACCCAACAGTAAGGATGATAAATGGTTCTTGTGGTCCCAGACTGGGGAGGTGACATTTCTCTAGCCTTCCAAGAATTCCCTGTGTGCAGCTGATTGCTGTCCCGATTTTGGTGTTTTTTTTTTTTTATCATCC
>NW_011444587.1:0-779 GCF_000754665.1 Bison bison bison | reverse complement strand
TTGCCTGGAGAATCCCAGGGATGGGGGAGCCTGGTGGGCTTCCGTCTATGGGGTTGCACAGAGTCGGACGCGACTGAAGCGACTTAGCAGCTGCAGGAGCAGATATCTATCTATCTATCTATCTATCTATCTATGTACAATGCAGTCTGTAAGATATATGTAAAATATAATATATAAAAATTATATAGAGTCCCGTGAAATAAAGAATTCCATTGGTTTCAGATGACCTTGTGTATTTTTCCTTGCCCTCTACTTATGTGATAGTCATCTGAAATTCAATTATTATTATTATAACTGCAAGAAATAGAGGACTAGGATCTTACCTCCTGGAGTTCGCATGTCAGTACTTTTATCCACCTTGCCTGGTCTCTTGCTCCCTTGAGCTCTCCTCTCTCTTTCATCTCCAACTCTTTATTCTTTTCATCCATTTTTTTTTCTAAAATATTTTCTCTTTACCTTTTTTTCTGAAGTATGTTTCATAACTTCCATTCTTTTCTGTATAATCTTTTTCAGAAGACCAAGTACACACTCATATCCTGTGTGTTTATGTGCTGCTTGACTGGGCTGTCTCTTTGTTTGACTCACATTTTCATATTCCACAATATTACCACATGTCAGGAGAGGCAACCATTTTCCTGTCTGCTTCTCCTTTTGACCCACATTACTAAAATGAAGCAAAAGGAAGGGTAGCAGACAGACCACTGAATGCCTTAAGATGCTGGCCTTTTAGAATTACATCTCATGTTTTCCAAAGCATCAGAGCCCTGGCCAGTCATTTG
>NW_011444586.1:0-779 GCF_000754665.1 Bison bison bison | reverse complement strand
ATGTGTTTGTCAAGTTATTTCTTGTATTTGCACCAGTGGAATTACAAAGAAACTTGGTAACTCCCTTTTCAGTCCTTTCACACTAACCCATTTTCTTGGAGCTAGAATCTGTTTCTCATTTAATTCTCCCAAACAGCTTCTAAACTTCTGTAGCTCATCTAGAACAGAGCCTGAACTCTGAATGACAAGAAGAACTGCCTGAACCTAGACTTACTCCCCGGTCTTCCTGCCCTTTTGACAGTCACCTTAGAGCCTGATACTTGCAGATTATACACAATTTTCCATGTTCCCTTAAATATACGATGAACTATATCAATATTTTAATCCTCTTTTTGCAGTTGGGTTTCACCACTTTGCTTCTTATAGTTTTCACTGGTTCACCCACTTCCCCATCCTAGAATTCTGTGTTTCTGGGCTATGATATTTGAGACAGGAGGTATGAAACAGAATAAAAGAGTACGATTAGAGGGAAGCTGCTGTTTGTTTAGACAGCTACGTTTATCTTGGTTCCAGAGGTAATTAAATTTCTGCAATTGAGAGAGGATAAAAGCCTTGGCACAAAATAGGAAATTATGATAATTTCAAATTCTCTTGCTTCAAATCTTGCTGGACAGTTTGTTACCATTCTGATAATTACAACTTATTGATAGAATGCAAAGATGTATTCATCAAAAGCTTATTCAGTTAAGTTCAGGTCAGTCGCTCAGTCATGTCTGACTCTTTGTGACCCTGGGACTATAGCCTGCCAGGCTCCCCTGTCCTTCACCATCTCCCAGAGT
>NW_011444585.1:0-779 GCF_000754665.1 Bison bison bison | reverse complement strand
TGGGACTGTCCCTAGGGGGTGGGGGTGAAGACATGGGACACATAGGGGAGGAGTGCAGAATAGGGGAATATTGTAATAGAAAGGATTCTGATTTGTAGCCAGAGAGATCCAGGCTCAAGTCTTGGATGGTAAGATGGTCCCTTACCATCTCCTGGAGTTTGCCCAAGTTCATGTCCATTGTATCAGTGGACAAAAAGGTATGACAACAAAAGATGAGTCCCTTGCCTGCTACCTGATGACTAAATTTCTACAACTTGGCATTTCTCTTTTTGGTTTAAGGCTCATATTTTGTGTAAAAATGATGAATGCTGGTGGGCAGTGCCTTTGCTAGGTGTTATCATTTTCACCTACTTGTGAATGAAGATACCAGGTTAGCACTTTCTCCAGAGATGCAGTCTTCTTTTACTAGGGAGGGGACGATGTCTCAGAGAAGTCCTTCAGCTCTTACGTGGCAGAGCCGGGGCTAGGACACACGCCCTTTACATCCCAGCCTAGTGTTTTCCCCTTTGTGTGATGCTCAGAGGTCCTGGGTACCTGGGCCCAGGAGAGTTGTAGGAAAATCCTTGGGCAAGAACTCCCAGCTAAGTGAGGAGGGTTTCCAGGGAAAGGGGTGCTGGGCTATTTTCACCGCATGGCACACAGGGTGTGCCTTGGGGCTTCCTCCCTCACACCAAGGTGGGTTATTATTACAGTGAGCACCCTACTCTCCTCCTGCCACTGGTGTTCAGAAAATAACTCAGGCTGTCATTAACCAGTCAGCATAATTTAGTACCAGCATG
>NW_011444584.1:0-779 GCF_000754665.1 Bison bison bison | reverse complement strand
TTTCCTTCTCCAATGCATCAAAGTGAAAAGTGAAAGTGAAGTAGCTCAGTCGTGTCTGACTCTTTGTGACCCCATGGACTGCAGCCCACCAGGCTCGTCCATCCATGGGATTTTCCAGGCAAGAGTATTGGAGTGGGGTGCTATTCATTAGATGCCACAAATAGTGTTTAGTACTTAAATATCAACTGAAATCCTCATTTAAGGTTGATACTTAAATATCAACCTAAGAGGAAGGTATTATTATAATCCTTATTTTCAGATCAATAAACTGAACCACAAAAATGTTAAACAACTTACTTAAAGTCACAGAGACATGATGTAGATAAGCCATTCCCTGGTGGTCCAGTAGTTTAGACCCCATGCTCCCAATGCAGGGGGCCCAGGTTTGATCCCTGGGGTCAGGGAGTGGCAACCCACTCCAGTATTCTTGCCTGAAAAAATCCCATGGGCAGAGCAGCCTGGCAGGCTACAGTCTATGGGGTTGCAAAATGGTGGACATGACTTAGGGATTGATTATGCACACACAGGGAACTAGATCCTGCATGCTCCAACGAAGACTCAGCTCAGTCAAATTATTAAAAAAAAAATGCAATTCAACCTCAGATCCTAAAAATTGGTTATGATCTTTAACAAAATCAAAATTTCTACAGTCTTCTAGAAATGTTTTCCAAAAATTATTAAGGATTCACACAAATATTAATACACAAATATGCTGAGGGCAGTCATTTATTGTAGCAATATCTTAGAGACAATGCATATGTCTAATATCAAGATATTGG
>NW_011444583.1:0-779 GCF_000754665.1 Bison bison bison | reverse complement strand
GCCAAAAAATCTTTAAAAAAATGTTAAGTAACCGTTTTATAATCAATTGTGTCTCCTCATTTCAGCTGTTAGAAACTGATACCTCTTTGCAACTCCCGTAACATTTACCACCACATTGTCTTTCCAAGAATAGGCATCCAAGAAATATAAGCTGAGTGATCGTGGTCTGAGTGTGAAATATAAACGTTCCTGTATGTGCTTTAGAGATGGGAAAAAGTCAGGGAGGAACCTGCCCCTCTGGAGAGGAGAGAAGACGTGGTTAGTAACAAAGGAGAGGCGATTACATACGCAGACAGCTAGCCACACAGCCTTTGTGAACCACTTCTCGGTGATCTCTTTAGCTTTGGTTTCCCTACTGTTAAAAGGAGGAGGTCAGATTCACTACCTCCTCATTAGTGTCCACACCTGCTCTGAGGTTCTCATCTCCTGTCTCCAATTACCTAGTGCTGCCACTACCACAGTTAAGAAAGCTGCTCTCATGGAAAAGGACCTGTGGCTCCAGCTCTCATCTTTGGTTTAGTCTCCTATCTTAGCATTGTCATAAGTCACAGAAATTCTAAGAAACTTATAAACCAAGGTAGGTTTCTAACTCTAAATGTAAGGGAAAATGAATAATCATTAAAGAAGATGCCAAAAGATATTCTTTTAAACAGATTAAAAAAAAACCATTCTTTTTATAAAAAGGTTCTTACCTGTAATCGTTTGGTGGCTTGGCCAAGAGATCTTTCCACAGCTTTAATACCATTCTCCAGCCTTAGACTCTGCTGGCCTTGAATGTC
>NW_011444582.1:0-779 GCF_000754665.1 Bison bison bison | reverse complement strand
TTATTCTTCTCAGATGTCAGACTTAGGTGGTAGATGAAATTAAGAAATAGAATCTTATAATATTAGGTCACTGAGTTAGCCTAGTGAAGAGGTGGTTTGAGAGTGTTGTATGTTTTATAAAATATGCTGTTTATTTTTGTTGATAAATGTTACAGAACTGTGATATTAATTCAGAACTTATTGTCCCTGTTCCATTGGCTTCCTTCTTCTTATACATACAGATTTATTCCATTTTGAGAACTCTTAGACTAGTATTAATATACTGTAATTTGAACTATGAAAAAGTAGTTACATTTGGAATATAAGGTATATGGCTCATCTTTCTCACCTAGAGGAATGCATCTTTCACCCATTGAAGTTCTAAAATCAATTATGAAAGTACATCTGTTCCTCCTGATTGCAGAACTTTAAAATTGCATTGCAAATTCCACTTTTATCTCTGCTAATTTTAACAAGTTATAGAGAATTGACTCAGGAGAAAAAGTATGTATACTACTCATAATATGAAAACTCCAGTAAATATCACTGCTTGGTATAATAATTTCCGTAATGGCTATGGGCTGTGGACAATGGTAGAAATGGACACTCTTGTTCATCCAACAATGTCATCTTTGAAGTTTCATGGAATCTCTAAAGCATTTTAAGTTTCTGGTGTTTAGTTAATAGTTCTATATTTGCCTTATACATATAATGTCTTTTTTTAACACCTTACAGACAAATATCTGAGACTGAGAGGACCCCCAAACAATTCCCCCAGGTTATCTAGTAGTAAAGAGTCA
>NW_011444581.1:0-779 GCF_000754665.1 Bison bison bison | reverse complement strand
TGGAGAAAGGAATGGCAACCCACTCCAGTATTCTTGCCTGGAGAATTCCATGGACAGAGGAGCCTGGCAAGTATAGTCCGTGGGATCACAAAGAGTTGGACGCAACTGAGAGACTAACACACACACAATATGGAAATTAACTTCTGAGGTTAGACTTGGAAATTAACTTGAGGTTTTTGATTGGAAGTGATCCTAAAAGTTCATCACCTACTTTTCACTTCACTGAGTCTTAGATTTGAATCCTGAGAGAAAATCGTATAGTAGCAGTTAACTAACGTAGCTAACTAATCTAGTGGCTCTGTAACAGTACCACTTTACATGTTCTGTAGTGCATCATTTCATTCAGTTCTCTAAGTAACCCTGTATGTAGTATCTTGTCATTTCTATTTTATAGATGAGAAAACCAAGGAAAATATTTGGTGGAATAACATTTCTAAAATTGAGGATCCTCCTATGGGGCTTTGGTGTGTATCATTGAGTATATCACTGTGGGGTTCCTAAGTCAGTGAAATTGACTAGAATTTAGATGTAGAAGTGAAATTCAAGGAAAACATCATGGAAGTGAAATTCAAGGAAAACAAGGTGGAAGTAAAATTGTAGTGAGAGACTTCATCTTAATTATATTTATGTATGACAAATTGCACTCATCTCATACTGTAGTAAAGTAATGCTCAAATTTCTCCAAGCCAGGCTTCAGTAGTATGTGAACCATGAACTTCCAGATGTTCAAGCTGGTTTTAGAAAAGGCAGAGGAACCAGAGATCAAATTGCCAACATCC
>NW_011444580.1:0-779 GCF_000754665.1 Bison bison bison | reverse complement strand
GCTGTATATGTAGTTTATTAACATGTTTTAAGTCAGTTTAAAGCCCTTTTGTTGCCTGACTGTTTTCCCGCTGCGGTTTCTCATGAAACTATAGCCAAGATGACTTTCTGAGCTTCTTCCTTGTGCCATAATTCTGTCACTCAGTGGCTGCATTTGGGGAGGACAAATAATTATGTGAGCAGCATGCCTTTCTGATGAACAAATTAAGCCCACTATTTATTAGTAATAACTGCTTTCCCTTACAGTGGATAATGAAGAACTGCAGGGTGGATTCATGTTATGCTTCCTGGATGATGGATGTGGTATGAGCCCTGGTAAGTTAATTATTTAGATTCCTACCTGCCTGTTAGAACAAACAGTCTGAAAACCCATAAAATAAATAAGAATAAATTGAGCTATGTATATAAAATCTGGTATGGAGCTATTAGGGAAAATAACCCCCAGACTTATTGTTGAGCTTTTTAGGCTTAAGTGTTCCCTCTGACAGAATAAATTCATTGTAACCATCTGAAGCAAGACCAAAAGTGAACATAAATCAGTATTGCTGGAAAAATGACAGATGTAAGGTACAGATTTCTTATAAGGAAAAGCATCTGGGAATGAATGAACCAAACGGTAATTGGAAGGACTCTGAGATGATCTATAGCACACCCTGCAGGTACTACTTGCAAGAGACCCGAGGCAGTTTCAAGTGGCTTTACACTGTTTAAAATTTTCTGCTTAACCTTCAGGTGTAGGGGTCACCTTTTCTTGTTTTTAGTGGTTTGTGTTTCTTCCCT
>NW_011444579.1:0-779 GCF_000754665.1 Bison bison bison | reverse complement strand
TCAGGAAGATTCCCTGAGAAGGAAATGGCAACCCACTCCAGTATTCTTGCCTGGGAAATCCCACGGACAGAGGAACCTGGCATCTACAGTCTATGGAGTTGCAAAAGAGTTGGACATGACTTAACAACTAAACAACATAAGTGTGATCTGCTAAGAGCCTTGAATTGGTATTAACATGTTGAAAGTAGACATGGCACTAAGGAAGACTCTCTAGAAGAGTTACTATTTGTACTGACTTTTGGTAAGATAGGCAGGTGCTTATGAGCTGAAGGAAGTAAGGGCAGATAATAATGCAGATTGTAGAGAAAGAAGAGAGTAAAAAGGCAAGAAGAATCAAGGAATACAGGTGAATGGATGAGAGAGGAGAATAGAAAAGTAGACAGCAGGAAATCATGCGCAACTTATATACTAAGTGCAATACCTTAAGCTCTGTCAAGAATTTCAAGGATAGCCTGTGGAGTGTGTTAAGCAGAGGTATGAGATAATTGATAAAAAGTTTTAAAATACTGTGTCAGAGAAGATATGAGCAATAAGTTCAGTTACAATACTAAGTAAGAGTGTGGATAGCCAAGTTAAAATGATTAATAGGGCTGACTATATGCATCTGAGCTCTGGAGAAAGGTCCAGTTGGGGATTTAGGATGGAGAAGCATAAGCATATAGGTGATAGCTTAAGCCATATATTTGGATAATTTCACTTAAAAAAGAAAGAAGAAAAACATAGTGCTGAGAACAAAGACAAGTAAAGTACCAACATTTAGAGGCAAATAGAATGAAAGG
>NW_011444578.1:0-779 GCF_000754665.1 Bison bison bison | reverse complement strand
TATTTGTTATTTCATGTATTCATTCCATTAACAAATATTCTGGTAACTGAACATTCTTTGGCTGTAGGGTTGCCAGGATGAGCAAGACACAGTCCTGGTTGTTCAGGGACCCGGTGACTGGGGACAGGGGGTCAAAACCACAAACAGGCCTTGTCTTGTCTGCCCGTGAGGAGGGGGAGCCAGCTGTCCCACTGGGAGAGGGGGCACTCGAAGGAGCACATAGCCGTGTGTGCCTGCCAGCACTTAGGGTGCAGGGGGCAGGGCCTCAGGGAGCCACACAGAGGCCTGGGGGGCCCAGCTGGCAATGCGCCCACCAGTGCCTGAGGGTAGAGCATACTGCAGGACAGCCAGATGGGTGGGAGGCAGGTCACGCTGAGAAATAAACCGATGAAACAAGTAAGTGAATGCATGAGGGTAAAGAGAGCCAGATGTTTCAGTACGAGAGGATATTCTTACAATTACGGAAAGAGATTAGGGCTGAAAGAACTTAGGATTGTTATATTAGATTTGGAAGAACTGATATGTGTGTGTGTGTGTGTGTGTGTGTGTGTGTGCACGTGCGCACGCGCACTCAGTCATGTCTGACTCTTTGCAATCCCATGGACTGTAGCCCACCAGGCTGTTCTGTCCATCGAATTCTCCAGGCAGGAATACTGGAATAAGTTGCCATTTCCTTCTCCAGAGGATCCTCCCGACCCAGGGGCTGAACCCGCATCGCTTATATCTCCTCCATCGGCAGGTGCGTTCTTTACCACTAGCACCATCTTTAACACAGACAT
>NW_011444577.1:0-779 GCF_000754665.1 Bison bison bison | reverse complement strand
TTTGTCTATCTTTTCAATGAACTACCTTTTAGTTTCATTGATCTTTTTCTACTGTTTTGTCTCTTATTTAATTTATTTTTCCTTGCTCTGATCTTTATGATTTCTTTCCTTTTGTAAACTGTGTGTTTTGTTTGGTCGTCTTTCTCTAGTTGCTTTAGGTATAAGGTTAGTTTTTTATTTGGAATTTTTTCTTATTTCCTAAGATCATATTGCTATAAACTCCCTTCTTAGCACTGCTTTTGCTGCATCCCACAGATTTTGGATCATTATGTTTTCATTTTCATTTGTCTCTAGGTTATTTTTTGATTTCTTCAGTGATCCATTTGTTGTTTTAGTAGCATACTGTTTAGCCTCCATGTGTTTCTGTTTTTTGTTTTTAAAGTACAGTTGTAATTTCTGATCTCATAGCACTGTGGTCAGTAAAGATACTTGATGTGATTTCAGTTTTCTTAAATTTACCTAAGCTTGCTTTATGGCTCAGCATGTGATCTATCCTAGAGAATGTTTCACGTGCACTTGAAAAGAATATTGTATTCTGCTGCTTTTGGATGGAATGCTCTGTAAATGTCAATTAAACCCATCTGCTTTAATGAGTCATTAAGGCCTGTGTTTCAACAGTTCTATATAGAGTTCTGCCAAGAGGATACACTGGTCATAGAAAACACTCCCTTCCAACAACACAAGAGAAGACTCTACACATGGACATCACCGATGGTCAACACTGAAATCAGATTGATTATATTCTTTGCAGCCAAAAATGGAGAAGCTCTATACAGTCA
>NW_011444576.1:0-779 GCF_000754665.1 Bison bison bison | reverse complement strand
CATCCTTCCCCCTTGGCAAGAAGCAGCCAACGCAGGAGACTGGAATGTGAGCGGAGGGGCATCACCCATGAGATCTCACTTTCTACAGGTCGGTGAGGCCGGCAAGGAGACTGTGACTGCACGTCTCCCTCCAAGGAACAGAGCAAACGGGTCCATCGTTAGGTTCTGTTCTCGGATGGGGTTTTTAGGAAGAACCACGCCGGGAAAGGGCACCTCCCTGTTGATGGAGCAGCTCTGGAGAAAGAACCCCAAAGACCCAGACGGGGGCATGGCAGTCACAGGCAGGCCTCACGGGATAGTGTTAAGTCTCTGGTTTAGGCCACTGGGGAAGCAGCCTGACTCTATGTCCCAAATAACCCCAATAAATCAAGCACAAGGAGTCTCCTCAGTCCAAGAAGTGTATATCTCGAAAGCCTACCTACTGGTGAAGTGTGGAAAGACTCCCCACCGATAGGAGGAACAAGTAGCGTGGCCTAAATACACGCTTACTTTAGAGCCCAATTCAGAGAGGGGAAGCCACAGCTGGAAGACCAGAGGGAAAAGGACAGTTCACCCCAGCCAGCAAATGGCATGGTGAGGACACCATCTGTTACTGGTCCTACTGCAAAGGCTTTCAAAAAGGTAATTTCTCTTCCTGTTTGGAACCAAAGAATGTCGGGCTAACTCAGCCGCCGGGGGTCAGCAGCTCCCCACAACTTAAGACTAGAACACAGCCACTCCAAGTACCTGCAAGGGACCATGAACGTCAAAGTGGAAGTCACTCAGTTGTGTCCGACTCT
>NW_011444575.1:0-780 GCF_000754665.1 Bison bison bison | reverse complement strand
TTCTTGAAGAGATCTCTAGTCTTTCCCATTCTGTTGTTTTCCTCTATTTCTTTGCATTGATCACTGAGGAAGGCTTTCTTATCTCTTCTTGCTATAGGGCCTAAGCAAATCCTGGTTACCTCTACGACCTGGAACTCTTGTGCCCTTGGTGCTTAAGTAATTGGATTTCTCACTCCCACCTCCAAGCGTTTTCCATGTGTAATCCGAACCTCATGGACTTTGTAAGGGAAACAAAGACACTGAAAGGGTTTTCAGCTTGTCCCTGACAGTGAGCTGCTAAGCTCCCGGCCCACTTGACTGAGTTTTCCTGCTTTGCCTCTGCAGCATCCACACCACTCCCAGTGTCCTCTTCCCCGGGAGTCTGCTCTTTTAGCTTGCGGGTCTTGGTTCTCAGCCCTGCTAAACAGATGGAGTTTCTAGTAGGAGCTGTTTCCTGCCAGTCCACCTTCCCATGCACTAGGGGGAAGGTTCTACCTCTGATTACTGCTGGCCACTCTACAGAAGGCGTAAGAACCTGGGAGGTTAGTAACTCCAGACAGGCAGAAACCCTGAAAGGGATTCAGGCTGATAGCCTCATCTGAATCCCCAGACAGACTCCCTTTGCTGCACCTTCCCCCTGGGTTAACTCGTTTCTCTGTTGGCTTGAACAAGTTCAGGCTGGGTGAAGAGGACGCTGCCTGACTCTCCAGGCCCTGCTGGACCCAGAGAGGGGAGACTATGCCTTCCAGTTGGGATCATTGTTGCTGTGCACCTGAACTCCAGTGGGGGAATACAGAAACG
>NW_011444574.1:0-780 GCF_000754665.1 Bison bison bison | reverse complement strand
TTCTGCTTAGAGACATTCTGTCAAATAAACACTTCTGTTGGACTTGACGTCTCCTTGGTTTATCACAGCAAGTGCTTACTGTAAGTAAGCGACAAGGTGCTTAAATTTCACATCTGTGAAATCCATGTTATGTTTCCTAGCAGGGGACAAGACATGATCAATATTTTTTCAGTAATACAGGTCTCAGATTCAGAGCTTTATTTAACCAAACAGATACTGTCCTTGACATTGAACTACATATTGAACCTCACTAAGGAACGGGCTTATTGATACTTCCTTGTTTAAAGCCATTACTCCAATTTTTTTTTTTCATGGACTTTAAAACATACACCATCTGGCTCATTCACAGATTGATAAGCAAGGGAATATATTAATAGGCCATGAACTCCTGAAGCAAAGCTCTCTGGTGAGTTAGAGCCTGGGGTGTGACATCAAAGCCCGGGTCCACAGCTTACTAGCTAGTGAATTTGGGCAGTTCATCAGCCTCTCCAATCTTATATTGCTCCTCTGTAAAATAAGGATAGGAGTATACCCTCCTCATACTTTTGTAGGGTTCCAACAAAAAATCTAATTAACATGTAAGTTAACAGCATCACCAGGACCATCATTACCACAACCCCCAGAACAATGTCTTGCACTATATGCATCGCATAGCTCATTCTGCTTACTGATGAATTAGAGATTTGGGGTGAAATCTACCAGGATTACACATGCAAATTAATAAAGCACTTTCAGCATATTCTGTTTCAATTTTAGGGGGCAGAGAGAGAGCAATGATTG
>NW_011444573.1:0-780 GCF_000754665.1 Bison bison bison | reverse complement strand
TAGACTGCCAGGCTTTTCTGTCCATGGGATTTTCCAGGCAAGAATACTGGAGTGGGTTGCCATCCCCTTCTCTAGGGGATCTTTCTGACGCAGGGATCAAACCCAGGTCTCCCTCATTGCAGGCAGATTCTTTCTTAACCATCTGAGAGCCACCAGGGAAGCCCGAAATATCTAGAAATATCTTTACAAATATGCCAGGCTCCTCTCCCACAGGCTCTGGCCTCTCTGCCTATAGCCCTTGGCATGTCTGGATTCAGGTCTTAATTGTAGACCCTTCAATCACAAACACAGCTTAGATTCAATTACTAGGAAGGACCTGGAGGTAGGAACCTGGACTGCTGGGCGCAGACACTCATTACTTACCTCTCTGGCTGTGACAGCCCTTCCAGCCATCTTTCAATTTCCCCATTCAGTCTCTCCAGGCTTCCCTGACCTTCTGGAAGAGCCATTAGCGTGGACACAGGTCTGGACACCCACTGTCGTTTGGCCCGTGTTCCCTCTGGACAGTCTGGACTTCATCCCCCTTTTCTTGCTCCTCCATCTCTACCTGACCCTCCCAGGCTCCTCGTCTCTGGGCACCCCAGGGGGTACCCCATAAGTTATTCTCTCCTTCCTCAAGGTCAGCTCCATCTCAGGACTGCCCCCCACCCAACAGTAAGGATGATAAATGGTTCTTGTGGTCCCAGACTGGGGAGGTGACATTTCTCTAGCCTTCCAAGAATTCCCTGTGTGCAGCTGATTGCTGTCCCGATTTTGGTGTTTTTTTTTTTTTTTTATCAT
>NW_011444572.1:0-780 GCF_000754665.1 Bison bison bison | reverse complement strand
CTGACTCTCCTGAACCAGACCTGTGTGGGAAAGAATTTTCCTTAAGAGTCCTTTCAAAATACTCTGAACTAACTATTCAATGGAGATAATTATTTCCAAGCTAGAGGAAGTAGAAAGGCTGGAGTAGACTGTGAGTCACTTAACCTTTGATTTGCACACAAAGAATATTCCTGCCCAGGGTTTGAAGGGAGCCAAATTGAAGAGCAAGTGTTCCCCCTAATTCGAACAATTTTGATCAAATGGCATCTTGCAATTATGAATCCCTGGGAAATTTTGTTACAAATCTCAAACGATTTAACTTTTCTAAAATCGTTTGAAAACTCAGCTTCTAATCTTTAAACTTCATAAATCATTATGGATTTTATCCCTCAGATGCTGATCTTATAAAGTGGAATGTATCATATGCTTCCTAATATAAGCCCCTTTAATAGCATCTTATGAAGATCAAACTCCCACTATTGTCCCCCACCAAAGTACACATACAATTACTCTTAACCTCTCAATTTTTTTAGTATTTGTTTATTTGGCTACATAGGGCACTAGTGGTAAAGAACCTGCCTGCCAATGCAGGAGACATAAGAAACTTGAGTTCAATCACGGGGTCAGGAAGATCCCCTGGAGGGGTAAATAGCAACCCACTCTAGTATTCTTGCCTGGAGAATTCCATGGACAGAGGAGCCTGGCAGACTACAGTCCATGGTGCTGCAGAGAACCAGACACGACGGAAGAGACTGAGCACCCACAGCATAGGGTCTTAGTTGCAGCATGTGGGATCTTCCT
>NW_011444571.1:0-780 GCF_000754665.1 Bison bison bison | reverse complement strand
GAAGTGACTTAGCAGCAGCAGCAGCAGCCTTAGACTTCAATACATAGTAATAATGAACTGTCTATGTATGTAATAATTTTTAATATGTTACCAATTTAAACACTAAATAAATAGAAAATATATTCATTTTAACATTCTTATCAAGTCTTCTCAGAAAACTCCCCGTGGCCTTTTGCAAAGTTCAGCTGTGTATATCTACAGGTTCATTATCTTTGCAGTGGATTAGTTTTCTTTCCTTTTTAACCCTGTATTTTTCATTTTACAGTCCATTATTCTCACCAAAATTTACTCACCTAAATAGAGACTCTGCAACATTATGAACATTTGCTAAAATCTACAGTGTAATATTGTGATTTTGCTAAATCATACAAATACCAATGTTTTTCTAAAGCAGTCAGATTTTCTAAGGTATTTCACCAAATGCTGGAGAGATTGTTAGTTCACTTTTTTTCCCAGATGAGCACTTTACTATAAACTGTGTAAAACTTCATAGACTTAACTCTCTACGTGTGCACCGAAGCCAGTACATGTTGAATTCTACCTGCGCACATCAGTTAAAAGAGGTTGTAGAGCATGGGTTAATTTCAGCTGATCTGGACTGACCACGTGCTAATCTTCAGATTGGCCAGAAGCATGGTGGTGACCCTTGGCCAAGGCTAGAGGATCCCTGAGTTAGAGAGAGACATTCTGTAATCAGGAACCTGTGAACTGTTTTAGAGGCAGGATGCATTTACATGTCAGCATTATTTGGTAATAACAACAAGGATTGTACCTGATTTT
>NW_011444570.1:0-780 GCF_000754665.1 Bison bison bison | reverse complement strand
GAGTCAACTCTTTGCATGAGGTGGCCAAAGTACTGGGGTTTCAGCTTTAGCATCATTCCTTCCAAAGAACACCCAGGACTGATCTCCTTTAGAACAGACTTGTTGGATCTCCTTGCTATCTGAAATCAATTATTCTTGGTGAAAACCACCTGAAGAGACAAGTTGGCCCTATATCAAATTAGGAGCCCAAAGCTATCAGAGTATCTTACAGCAGAGAGTTTGCATCTTTCCTTAACTACTCACCAGCTCTTTGTTCTTGGGTAAATTACTCAAACCCCTCGAATCTCAGTGTCCTCCAATTAAAAATGATACTTTTTGAAAGATTAAATAGGATAATAAGGTACATTCAGTTCTACTATAATGCAACATATGCATTTCCTAAAATCACTGTGCTATGCAAAAGTACACAATAAAAACCACAAACTTAGAGGAGAAACGAGGTTAGAAGCACAACACTAAAACACTGGTGAAACACAAAAAAGGGGAGGGCACTTTAATGGAAATACTAGAGTGATTGTACATGATAAATGGTTAAGAAATACATAGGTACTACAGTAATTATGGCCCTGTGAAATGAGCTGGAGTTGGCTGTGAAACTGGGTGCCAGAGGGTTGCAGCTTGTGGGTTATGGTGGAACAGTGGATGGGTCGGGGGTGGTGGTTTAGTATCTAAGTTGTGTCCAACTCTTGTGACCCCGTGGACTGTAGCCCACCAGACTCCTCTGTCCATGGGATTTCCCGGGCAAGAATACTGGAGTGGGTAGCCATTTCCTTCTCCAGG
>NW_011444569.1:0-780 GCF_000754665.1 Bison bison bison | reverse complement strand
TTGCTTGTACCAACTGGCTACTGGCATCTGGGGTTGCTGTCAAAGTTCTTGAAGGACTCTTGCTTTTTGGAACTCTTATGGTTCCAAATTCAAGTGACGATAGAGAAACTACCAATGCGTTAATTTAATTCACCATCTCAAACCTGTACAATAGCTTAATCAACCAATGGAAAAACTTTGGCTCCCTTAAACATTATATTTTTTATGGATATCACTACATATATATTATCCACATCTTGACATGTGGAAAACATATAGTAATTTTTAAAATAAAAGTCTGACACTCACATTTTTATACACAAATAGAATTTTTTAAATTCCCAGATAAGAATGCTATAAAAAGTTTGATCAAAAAAAGACTGTAAGAAATAATCCAATACAACCAGTTTCATTTATATGCGATGAAACTGGGATCAAGAGTAAGCAAGTGTTTCCCAACTAGTTAGAGCCTGAATAAGGGTGCCCACTGGTCCCGTCTCTATCTGTTCCTCTTTCTAGTGTGCACCATGCAATCTCTTTCTGGGTACAAATTAAATCATCTGGATACCTAAGCGATTCTTGGGAATGTATAACTGCCTTGATTATACACTAGAATGTTGACACATTTCATTGCACTCCATTCAAATCTCTAACATGCCTGGAATATAGTAGATATTGTCACTTTGGGTTATACTTGGGCTTCCCTGATAGCTCACTTGGTAAAGAATCTGCCTGCAGGAGACCCTGGTTTGATTCCTGGGTCAGGAAGATCTGCTAGAGAAGGGATAGGCTACCCACTCC
>NW_011444568.1:0-780 GCF_000754665.1 Bison bison bison | reverse complement strand
GAACCCATTGCAAATTCCAAGCCCAGAGTTTCGGGGGCTTCTGATGCTGGTCTGGGACTACGCTTAAGAACCCCCCCTTCTATAGAAGTTAGTAAAAACAAGAAAAGTAAGGACAGTGAAAAATGCATAAGATTTAGCACAGTTACTTGAGTCAAGTTCCACGATCAGAGAGAAGTACAGAGAGCACCCAGAGGGGAGATGGGCTATCACTTGCCCTTGTTTTTCTTAATCCCTCTTTAGAAAAGTTCTTAATGAGAAGGAATCAAGGGGCTGACACCCTGGTGGTTTACTTGGCATATGTACATTTATTGATACAATGGATGTTTTGCTCTTGAAATAGAAATCCTACAAGGGCTTGTTTTGGTCCTCTCACCTCGAGGCAGCCAGGTGTCTGCCTCTCACTTCCCTCCAGGGTCAGTGATGGGTTTGCGCTTTAGGCTGGATGGAGTTGTGTGTGTAATTGGGACTAAGGGTCTTCAGTTTTGTTCCATTCGTCTACTTATGCACAAGTACTACACTCTTCATGGTAGAGACTTTATAACTTTTTAAAATGCCTCTTGATTTATTGACTGTAAATGTTTATTTGTTGTTAAATTGCTAAGTAGTGTTCAACCCTTTTGCAACCCCATGTACTGTAGCCTGCCAGACTTGTCCATGAGATTTCCCAGGCAAGAATACTGGAGTGGGTTTCCACTCCCTTCTCCAGGGGATCTTCCCAACCCAGGGATTGAACCTGTGTCTCCTGCATTGGCAGGTGGACTCTTTACCACCGAGCCACCT
>NW_011444567.1:0-779 GCF_000754665.1 Bison bison bison | reverse complement strand
TCGGACACGACTGAGCGAATGAACTGAACTGAACTGAATTCTCCTAAAACCAAAACTGAAAGTCTCAAACTTCAGAACATATCCATAACAGCAACTGGATGACTAAATACATGTAAGGATTTTGAAGTTTCCAGTATCAAGGAGTCAATCAATCTAACACCTGCTTATCAAGTTTCCAAAGTCTGTGAGTATTAACCAACAAAGCAAGACACCAGCAACCTGTTCCCTCCATCAAAGTTTATCATCAAACCATCTGCACCCTTGGTGCTGTTGTTCATTCACCAAGCGTGTCTGCCTCTGCCACCCCATAGACTGCAGCATGCTAGGCTACTCTCTCCTCCATTATCTCCCAGAGTTTGCTCACATTCATGTCCACTAAGTCAGTGATGCAACCGAGCCTCTATTTAAAAACTGGCTGAGAGAAATGACATCTGCATGAGACCTACAAAATGTGCTATATCTATCTACTCCTCCAGGTTCTGTTTCTGGATCAAGTAATCCACTAATGGATCAAACCTGAACATGTAAAGCAGCCTGATAAAAGACAAAGAGGCTGTTATTGCACTGAACCAGAAAATGCTTAAAAGATTTACAATTCAAATTTAAAAACACACTGTATTTTAAACAGGCAAACAGTGCTGTGATGATTGGCTGTGCATATATAAAAAAAAAAAAAATTTAGATTCCTGACTTATACACACAAAAAAATTCTTTTTAGGCAATATCAAGACCTAAATATAAAAAACCAAACTTCTAAAAAAAAAAAAAAAAAACCAAAC
>NW_011444566.1:0-780 GCF_000754665.1 Bison bison bison | reverse complement strand
TGTCCTGCCTTCAGAGCTATCAGAGGCCCAATGGCCCACCCATTGCACATTCTACTCCCGCACTCTGTCCCCCAAGACAGCCTCAGTCCTCTGCCAGGCTGTAGTCTCTGCTGAGAATACTCTTGCCCTGGCTCACTTCTGTGCGTACTTTGGGCCTCAGCTCATAATCCTCCTCCCCTGGGAAGCCCTCCAGCCTCCTTTAGAGAGGTACCACCCCTTCTTCTCTAGACTCCCACAAGACTGTGTGTCCCAGTCTCTCTGATCACACTGGGATATCATTGTTGGATTCCCCATCCAATGAGTTGCTCAAGTCAGAAACTGGGTTGTCGTGGTCCTTGCTGTGTCCCCAGTGATGATTTGTTAAAGGGTAGTGTGATATGAATTCTCTCCAGGACCAGGGCCAGAGAGCCTTCTGCATATACACCTCCCCCAGCTGCTCCAGCTGGCTTTGTGCTAGGCAAGGAGCACAGATGGGCCAGACTTTGTCCCTGCCCTTGAGGATCTCGGGTCTAGGGGCAGACAGTGACAGTGCAGGCTGATAAGAGCCCAAGAGGGGGTGCCCATGGCATCACATCCCCACCCTCAGATACCCAAGGCTGCATCACCCATCCAGCCAGGGTCAGAGACTAGTGGCCCTGAGCTAATCACAGCTGAGCTGCAAGGGCAGCAGAACTCTCCCACTGTCCGCTGCCTTCACTTTACAGAAGTCTAGCCTGGTCTGTCATGTGTACTAGCAATGAATTGCCATGTCCTTACATATTTACCTCTCTCCTCCTCCTC
>NW_011444565.1:0-780 GCF_000754665.1 Bison bison bison | reverse complement strand
TGGTACATATATATAATGGAATACTACTCAGCCATAAAAATGAATGAAAGAATGTCATTTGCAGCAACATGGTTAGATTGATGAGATTATCATACTAAGTGAAGTAAGTCAAACAAAGAAAGACAAATATGATGTAACATCTATGTGGAATCTCAAATGCAACATAAACGAACATATCTATGAAACAGAAATAGATTCAGAGATATAGAGAACAGACTTGTGGTTCCTAAGGAAGGGGGAGTGGGGGAAGGAAGGGTTTGGAGTTTGAGATTAACAGATACAAACTATTATATATAGACTGGATAAATAAAAAGGTCCTATTGTATAGCACAAAGAACTATATTCAATATCCTGTGATAAACCATAATCACAAAGAATATGAAAAAGAATATATGCACATATGAACCACTTTGTTGTACAGCAGAAATTAAGTGGTGTCCCTGTTCAGGCGCCACTTGCCGGAGTCCAGCTCCAGCAGCCAGGGATTCAACCTGAAGAGATGGACGGTGTCAGCGATGATGATGTAGCCTCTGACTCATAGTACGGAGCTACATCGGCGGACAATGACGTAGCCTCTGACTTATAGTACAGGACTACATGTTTAGTTCAAGCTTCAGGTTCTCTTTTATACTTTGACAAAAGCATTAGGTCAGAGGTTTTTAGTTTCCCACACCCAGATTTACTGTACTTGTGATTACATTGTAACTCACCCTACATTCCTCAGTTTATTTCTTATCTTTCTAAATCCTGTTTGCCCCTAGCATCTTAAGATCATTATCT
>NW_011444564.1:0-780 GCF_000754665.1 Bison bison bison | reverse complement strand
GGCATGCTGCAGTCCATGGGGTCATAAAGAGTTGAACATGACTGAGTGACTGAACTGACTGACTGAAGTCATATCATGAAAAGGTAGGGAAAGATGGGAGCCACTTTTTCATGACATTTGGTTGGAGGAAATTCCACAAGTCATACACAAAGGATTCATGAAGGAGGTGATAGAGAATAGGGTGGAATAGACTGATTAACAGAGTAGAAACGGCAAGAGGGATAATGCAGCAAAAATGAATCAAATATTATATGCCTGTAGTTGAATATGGGGGGCAATTCCTCAACTATAACAATGCAGATAGGAAAGAGAGTATAATGGAAAGATAGAAGATTAAACTGGAGATATTGTGTTATCTAGAGGTAAAAAGCAGAGTCATATAACAATTGTATAAAATTGTTCAAAATGACCTTGATAATGTTAAAATTTGCCTACATAACATTTTAAACTTATAATTATCATTTTAAATGATAAAATACATTTACCACTCAGCATCATAATAGCATGCTCAGTATGTGAGTGGTATGCAATTCAAGTGACAGATACAGAAGCAAATTTGGGTTTTACAAACACTACTTCTGAAAAAAATATATATGCAAAATAAAGATTTTCTAAGTCATATTTTTAAAGTTATGTCTAATATACTTTAAACATGATTGAAGAAATTGTGATCCAAAGGAACTGATACAAGAGTTCTTATGTTGAATTTTCCACTAACAGGCCAATCTTGAATATATCACACCTGTCTGAATACTAGTTTATTTTTCTGAATTTCATGTC
>NW_011444563.1:0-780 GCF_000754665.1 Bison bison bison | reverse complement strand
TGTTAGCAAAGTAATGTCTTTGCTTTTTAATATGCAGTCTAGGTTGGTCATAACTTCCCTTCCAAGGAGTAAGCGTCATTACAAAATACTTCATTGCCAAAAACTGCTGCCTGTCTTGAGTCAATAGCGAGTTGTAATTTTTTTTCAATAGTAACATCAAAGACCAGAAACCGTGGGTCATAAAGCAAATATCCTAGTGATGAACAAATGGTGTGAGGATGAGCAGAGTGTGATGCAGAAATGAAGTGAGCACATGCTGTTGGGAAAATGGCTCCGACAGACTCGGTGCAGGACTGTCGCACAACTTGAGTCTGTAAATCTAGTGGCGTCTATAACGTGCCATCGAGGGGCTCTGCCTGTGCATCCAGCATCTGGGGCAGAGTCTGGAGCAAAGCGAGTGGTTAGCAGACACCTGTTGCCGCCCCAAGCAGGAGCTGTCCAGGCAGGAGGACAAAGGTGAATGGAGGACCGTCTGCAGGCGCCAGGGGCTCTTCTGAGGACCGAGGCCCTGCAGGGCCAGCATCTCAGCTGTCAGGGCTGCAATGGACTAGTGTGTGTGCCCCACAAAGTCACAGACTGGTGTGTGCCCCCCACAAAGTCACACACTGGTGTGTGTCCCCGACAAAGTCACACCCTAGTGTGTGTGCCCCACAGAGTCACATGCTAAAGCCCTAGCAGGTCAGTCCACAGGGGTCATGCTGTCCTGGGTTGGAGCCCTGCAGAGGGAACCAGGGACCTTCTAAAGGAGCCCCAGGGACCCCCTGCCCCTTCCTCCACATG
>NW_011444562.1:0-780 GCF_000754665.1 Bison bison bison | reverse complement strand
CTCTCTACCCTGCCTCCCTTCTCTCTCTCTCTCTCTCTCTCTCTCTCTCTCTCTCTGTCACTGAGAAGATGTTCATCTGAAAAACAAGAAGTGTTTCTTCACTGAACATGGGATTTGCTGGCACTTTGATCTTGGACTTCTTACTCCCTAGAACTGTGAGTGGTTTGTTGTTTAAGCCACTCGGTCTCTGTGAATAAGTTATAGGAACCTGAGATATACCAGGAGGCTAAGACGCATGGCCACTATTGCATGGATAAGTATGCTTTAGCATCTTAAGAAACTCTTGAACTTTGTGAATCATCCAAGCTGCAGCTCACTCATTCCTACCCAAGGTGGGAAACACATACTATTTCTCCTCATGTGAAGAATGGTAGCACTAAACTACCCAGTCCCTGACTCATAACACCAGTGAACTCCTTTATCTTCTCTAGGAACATGGAATCACTGCATTAGCAGGCCATGGCCCAGCAGTAGAAACTGTGTCTTCATGATGAAAACAGGAACTAACTTCACTCCTCATTAGTACCACTGATGAGCATTTCTAGATAAGATGCTTGGTTAGTGACAGGTAAGATCACTTGATTCCAACATGTAACACTGTATTGGGTGGCCAGGAATGCAGGCTTTTACCTTCAGAGGAGCCTCTTCTGTGCCTCTGTAGCTGCCACTAGATGAGTTTACCCCATGGTAGTTTACAGCATCATCATTTCATTATTCTGGTTCTGCCTCCCTAATAGACTCCTAATTACCATTACCAAGGTCAACAACAATACTATGCAT
>NW_011444561.1:0-780 GCF_000754665.1 Bison bison bison | reverse complement strand
TTTTTTTTTTTTTCTAATTATATTGAGTGTATGCTTTCAGCCTGTATCCTTTTCTCTCCATCAATCCAAGAAACCACCAATCCTAGCTGCCACTCTGAGGGTGGCTTCTTCCCTCCTGCCTGAAGCTGTATCACAGATATTTCCCAGCTCTAATGTGACATGGGTCCCATGCTGACATATTTAGTCCTGGCTCTAAGCTGTTCTTCACCAGGGCGATAGGATTTGGGGATAAGAGTGAGGTTTGACTGCATCATTTGCCTCTCTAGTCTTGAACAGCAAGGAAAAGAGGCGGGGCTTGTGTGTAACAGCACAGGGGGGAGGAATTGCTTATGTAACTGGGACAGCAGATTTAGCAGAAGGAGAGAGGAGGCAGAAGCTGGGGATGGGAGCAGTGAGCTGCCGGCAGGGGCACCATGCCCAGATGGCTGCTTCTCATAAGGTAGGGTGTGGGGCCTCTGGCAGCTTCTTTAGGGGAGGTGAAAGAGGCATAGGCTTGAGGCCTGGCAATTGACTGGTGGTGTCCACTGTGGGGGTGGGGCAGGGAGGCTTTAGTATCAAAGTAGCTATCCCAGCCCCATACTGAGAGGTGCAGGCTGAATTTCTGATGCCATATGGGGGAAATGTCCAAATACTCCTTTCCTAGAGGATTTTCATTGTGTCCAGGAAATCCAGACTTTGGCTTGATGCAAGGGCAGTGGCCGTCTTGCCTGGATCAAATCTATGTCTTTAGGGTTGAGATTTGAGGGAGAAGACAGACATAGACAAAGATAGAGACAGGAC
>NW_011444560.1:0-780 GCF_000754665.1 Bison bison bison | reverse complement strand
GTAATATATATACACACACACACACACACACACACACACACACACACATAATAGATAAACAACAAGGTCCTACTGTATATCACAGGGAACTATGTTCAATACCCTGTTAATCATAATGGAGATGACTATGAAAAAGAAAAACAATATATATATAATTGAATCACTTTCCTGTATACCGGAAATTACTACAACACTGTAA
The DNA here is from genome assembly GCF_000754665.1 of Bison bison bison. Taxonomy (NCBI): domain Eukaryota; kingdom Metazoa; phylum Chordata; class Mammalia; order Artiodactyla; family Bovidae; genus Bison; species Bison bison. Next base: position 581 of record NW_011444560.1, on the reverse strand, counting down.
ATCAACTATACTTGAATAAAATATTTTTTAAAAGCCCAAAAAACAAAACAAAAGAAGAAAACTCTGCCAATCTGGACAAAAGAAAACCTTTAAATTTCTGGTGTGTATCTATAAAAACAGATGCAAAGGTCATAGAAAACACTAGATCTTACATCTGTGAAATAGTACAGTCCCAAGTGAATATTTAATGTCTTTATAATATTTCTTTAATAAAAATAGCTTACACATAATATTTTTTTTTCATTTTAAAAGCACATTTGCATGTATTTAACCCATCAGAATGTTATTTCTAAGAAAATAAGGACTTCTTGCTAAGCCCCACAGGGGACTGAATAAAACAGTTTTGTTAGATGGTAAGGTAGAACCAGATTTCCTGGGTTTAACTCCTGGTTCTGTTAATTACTCACTGAGAGATCTCAGGCAATTCATTTTCTCTGTATTCTTACATTTCTTCATCTTCAAAATGAAGATCATAATCCTAATAGCCACGTCAGAGGGCAGTCATGAGGATCCAGGAGTTAAGCTGCATAAATACGCTCCTAAAGTGGCAGGCTCATAGGGAATTCAAAAGTATTGACTAT
>NW_011444559.1:0-780 GCF_000754665.1 Bison bison bison | reverse complement strand
CTGCAATGCAAGACTCTGGTTCGATCCCTGGGTCAGTAAGATGCTCTGGAGAAAGGCATGACTACCCACTCCAGTATTCCTGCATGGTGAATCCCATGAACAGAGGAATCTGGCAGGCTGCATGTCATAGAGTCACAGAGTCGGACATGATCCAAGTGACAGCATGCACACAAACATGTGCACACACCCACACACACCCACACACACACTGAGGGCTATATTGTAAATTGCCTTTCCTATATAAGATAATACCAATTATAATCCACCAATATCAAATTTGAAGATTTCCAGAAGACCCATCTAACTGGGAAAGACAAATGCCATCTAATTGGAGGGGATCCTTTCCCTTCAATCATTCAGGACCCACAGAGAGAAGTAGTTAACAAGTAAATATTCATTAAACACTGCAGTGAGGAAACATGATGGCACTATAAGAAGAAAGAGAAGAGGCACCTAATCCAATCTAGGACTGGAGGGAGGTGAGTTCTGAAAAGGGGGTGCCTGAAATTGACCTTGAAAGTGATTGTGGGTTAGACATCAGAAATGATGAGTGGTAGGCTGTGGGGAGACAGTGGCAGAGAGTACAGAATAAACAATCGTTAAGGAGGCAAAAATCACAGGAACTTCAGGTATTTCTGTGTTGTTGGGACATCAAGTGTGATGCGGGTGGTGACAACGCATATGTGAAACGAATCACCAGTCCAGGTTCGATGCATGATACAGGATGCTCAGGGCTGGTGCACTGGGATGACCCAGAGGGATGGTAAGGGGAGGGAGGTG
>NW_011444558.1:0-780 GCF_000754665.1 Bison bison bison | reverse complement strand
GCTCTGCTCCCAAGCAGTGTTCATTCACTGAAGGATTCATTCATTTACACACACACACACACACACACACATGCACGGTCTGTTTGGAACTCCACTTGGCCTGTTCCAAAGGAGATCCTGCAGCCCTGTTCCAAGTGTCCATCCTTATTCCCTAATCCCTCTTTCTAGAGCTCATCACGAACCTCCCAGACTCCTCCTGATCCTCCCTGGTCTCCCCCTACTTGGCCCTCTCCTGTCCCCTGGCTCTGCTATCTTCTCACTCCCTTGCCCTCCTCCCCTCCTATTTTCTTAAATGCTGATTTGGGGGGTTCTAGGCTTCTAGGGAGTAGACTGATGGGGCAGCAGGGTTGGGGGGTTTCTGATTTATCTGATTCTGAGTACAGCAGAGCTCATGCACGGCAGGGCTGGAGGGAACCAGGCTCCCCGAAAGATCAGCAAACAGATGGGGCTGGGCTGGGTTCCTGCTTCAGCTAGCTCCAACATGGACTTAAAATAGTGTATAGGCCTCCCTGGGGGCCTTCTCCTGTGCCCCAGCTGCTCCCTGAAAAGGCTCAGCTTCCTCCTAATCTCTGGGGAGCCTTAATCTGAGTGGTTTAGTGCAGGTCTCTGAGGGCAGAGGGTGGGAGAACCCAGGGCTGGGGCTGGGGTGGCTGTTGAGAGTCTGGCTGCCTCCTCATAGGGGAAGCCCAGGAAAGGCCACCTGGGAGGCTGTCGATGGGGGCAGGGGGACCCCCTCCCTTTTCCCTCTTTAGTTTGAATCCTGGGAGAAGCCACAGGATT
>NW_011444557.1:0-781 GCF_000754665.1 Bison bison bison | reverse complement strand
TAGTGCAGTGCCCTGGGTGTGAAAGTGAAAGTGAAATTCGCCCAGCCTCGTCCGGCTCTTTGTGACCCCGTGGACTATAGTCCATGGAATTCTCCAGGCCAGAGTACCGGAGTGGGTAGCCCTCCCTTCTCCAGGGGAACTTCCCAACCCAGGGATCGAACCAGGTTGTGTAAAGTATCCATCAATACCTGTTGAATGAATTCCTCCTTTACTTTCATGATATAAATTATAATAGCAAATTAGATGAATGCTCCAAAACAGCATCAATTGATATTTATTGGGAAAACCTTTCCAGTAAAACAGATCTGAGTGTAGCTATTACTTTCATTTTTGCTAGCATGATATCTGTTCTTTCTAACTTTGAACAGTTTGGTAAATTACTTTTGTGCACGGTGTTATCTGAAAATGCCATGAGAATTTCATCATGGTGAAAGAAGTAACATAAACAACAAGTTTAAAAATCTCAAACCAAGTGCTATCTATCTGTGCTTTTAAAATTAAATTGTTATAAGTATGTTCAAGATGGAATTACTGTTTTTGGTAGTTTGGCATGAAAAATTAAAAGTTTATATATTAACAAATGACTAATAAAAGCAGTGACTAAACAGGTTGTTGGCATATAGTTATACTGACTATAGGCCTATGTAGGCATTATATCATATCACGTGTAGAGATCTAGAGGTTTATTTCATATTATTTTCTAACTATCTTGTTATCGACAGTTTTTAGAGTTTCCCCATGTCTCTGTTCTGAAGCCTGTATATAACCTAATCCAGCCTTT
>NW_011444556.1:0-781 GCF_000754665.1 Bison bison bison | reverse complement strand
TCTCCTCCTGCCCCCAATCCCTCCCAGCATCAGAGTCTTTTCCAATGAGTCAACTCTTCACATGAGGTGGCCAAAGTACTGGAGTTTCAGTACTTATTTCAGTGTCTTATTTAGGTCTTCTCAAATCCCTTTTAGTGTCATTCAGTCCTCTGTCTTTAAAAATGTCTTCTTTGACCCATTCTTTTGTTGTAGCAATTGTGGTTTTAAATTTCTATATGAAGTTAATTTATTTTTGTTACTAACTTCTAATTTAAGTTGTATTGTGATTAGAAAATGTGGGATGTTCCTTATTACCATTTTTTCCTTTATTTTCTGATCTTTCCTACATTTGAAACTGTTCTGGGATCATATTTCTTTGAGAATTACAGCCTCAAAATTTCCTTTAGAACCAGTCTCTTGGAGATAAAAATCTTCCCATGTTTACTTACTGTCTAAATGTCTTTATTTCCCCTTCATCCTTGAAAGATCCTTTGGCTGGCTGACAATTTTCAGGTTGACAGGTATTTTCTCCCAGCTCTCAGTAGATATTATTTGACTGTCTCTTGGCTTGTGTTTTTGCTATTGAAATGCCTGCCATCACTCTAACTGTCATTGCCCTTAATTGACATGGCCTTTCTTTCTGCTCCTTCAAGGTTTTATCTTCATCTCTGTTTAGTGATTCTCCTGCCATGTGTCTACATGGATTTCCTTTTATTTATTTACTTTGTTGGAAGATACTATACCCTCTAGACTGGTGGCTTCATATTTTCATTAGCTCTCCAAAATGTTTAGCTATTATTTT
>NW_011444555.1:0-781 GCF_000754665.1 Bison bison bison | reverse complement strand
CCTGGTGGCTCAGAGGTTAAAGCATCTGCCTGCAATGTGGGAGACCTGGGTTCGATCCCTGGGTCTGAAAAGATTGCCAGAATGAAGGAAGAAACAAAGAGATATGTTCCCACAAAAGACAAAGCAAAATACTGAGAAGGTATTATTATTTTTTCTCCTGTATTTGTATGTTTAAGACCACCTGTGCATATAATAACAATCTACTAGATAACAATCTACTAGTTTATCATTCTTCTTCTAGCATTAAATGTTAAAAAGTAACACCTTCATAAATATGTTATCATATGTGGACATCAGGGTCCTTCAGAGATGATAGGTATTGCATATATTCACTTTATTTCTCCAGACGTTTTAGCAATTGTAATCCTCTAAACTAGGAATCTGCAAACCTTTCTTAAAAGGGCCAGATAACACCTAACTATTTTAGGTGTTAAGATCCACTGATCCCTGTTGCAACTACTCAATTCTGCTATTATAGCATTAAAGCAGCTATAGACAATACATACATGTCAAGAATAGCTATATTTCAAAAAAATTATTTACAAAGACAACATTGATCCAGAGATGCTAAATATATAGGAGCATCAGGATTTGCTATAGGACAGACCCTGAGTTGCTTTTAATGTCACTTTGGTCATCTCTGATTCTTTGAGACCCCGTGAACTGTAGCCTGACAGGCTCCTCTGTCCATGGGATTCTCCAAGCAAGAACACTGGAGTGAGTTTCCATGCCCTCCTCCAGGAGATCTTCCAAACCCAAGGATCAAAGCCACATCTCTTCT
>NW_011444554.1:0-781 GCF_000754665.1 Bison bison bison | reverse complement strand
GTGGCACTCAGTAAGTGTCTGGTCATTTGGTGATCAATTGCATCGCTGTTAATCGGATTCTGAAGTGAGTTCACCTCAGGCGGCAAGAACAGATGGTGATTGGGTGTCCCTGGTGTCAGGAGTGTATATCAGATACTGGGAGTGTGCAGTTCAGGCTAGAAACAGCCCCTTGGCTTCAGAACACCTGCAGATACATCTCTATGATTACCAGCTGCGTTCCAGCATCATGTACTGTAGGCCTGGGTCTCTGGTGGGGAGGTTGAAAAATAAAATAAACTCATCCCCTCAATTGCTTTATTAAATAATGCACAGATGACAGGGCATGAAATATTGATGCACAGAGAGCTCATCCTCCTGCCAGGGAGAGGGGCCTCTGGATAATTGGTTTTTCTATGTGGCAACTAAGATAGCTTGGAAATACTCTTACGATTCCCCTTAATGGATCAAACCCTATCTATTAATGGATAAATGGACTTGGTGAGTCTTGTTCTCCAAATCCTCATTATCCTGGCGTAACCGAGACAGCAAAATGAATGGAAGGTCACGGCAAAGTATCGACGTTTCCATAGAAATCAGCACGCAGGATCAGCCACTTCCTGTGGGTTCAGTCTGAGGGCCCATTCTGACCACCTATTTTTTACAGATTGGTGGAGAATTATTTTTCAGTTCTTTCTGGAAAACTGAGAAATGTTGGTGGTGCACAGGCCAGGGCTGAACTCCTCCTGAATGCTGTTCTAGGGAGGTAAAGTATGAAAATGTACAGTTCAAAGGCCAGATGCTC
>NW_011444553.1:0-781 GCF_000754665.1 Bison bison bison | reverse complement strand
GAGATGGCTGGATGGCATCACTGACTCGATGGACTTGAGTCTGAGTGAACTCCGGGAGTTTGTGATGGACAGGGAGGTCTGGCGTGCTGCGATTCATTGGGTCACAAAGAGTTGGACATGACTGAGCGACTGAACTGAACTGAAAGAGAAAATGAGTTGAAGAATGACAAATAAGTTTGTATCACCACATATTCAGTGTTTAATAAATATTGATTTCTTTTTAGGTTAAATAAAATGAAATATGATACTTTTATACAAACTAAGTTGTAAACATGTGGAATCTATCACTCCTAAGAGTTTGTTTTGTTTACACAGATAACTATTTGATAATCGTTTAGAGAATGACTTTGTTGATGTATTGGTCAAGGATATACCCTTGGGATGTCTGGGAATGTATCCCCGATATTTTGAAGACAGTGTTGTGGTAGATGACTCTGTCTTTGACAATGCTCTTTTGTGGATCTAGCCACGGGAGGGTACTGACCATCCAATGATCTCTTATTTATGATGCTGCTACATAGGGGAGGTGTCCAGAGTAAGGTCCAGATGCTGCTCTGCTTTGGACCTATCACTTGCCATTCCAGCAGACAGCTCCCTGGAGCTTGAGAACTGCTTCCTGTGTTACAGACAGCATATGAATAAACATGAAATGACAAAAAGATATAACTTAGTATTGAGATCTGACTTCCTTTTAATTTCTAATACTTGTTACTCAGACTTCTCGTTCAGCTACCAATTCTCAGATCCTACATTCTGTAGGCATTCCTGGATTGAAGCTACT
>NW_011444552.1:0-781 GCF_000754665.1 Bison bison bison | reverse complement strand
TTTTTTTTTTTTTTTTTTTTTTACTTATTAAAATCTTTATTCATTGTCTTTTTTTTCCAGAATTGAAACCCATAGAACACATTAGAAATTTAGGTGCATATCTGTCTTGTTTGATGTCTTACCAAGCACAACCTCTATTTGTGCAAGAGCTCTGAGAGGAAATCCTTGGCAGATTAAAACCGAGGGTCGTGGTTCTTAACACCTCTCTCTTAAGCAAATAAATTACTTCCTGGTAAATTATTCCCAGATTCCCCCCCTAAACATTTTGTATTTTTGAGTAACACCTTAGTTCCTTAAAAACCTGTGGCAGTATAGTATCCAGCCCCCACCTTTTCAACCCAGACTTGAGGAGTGGAAGGGAGGAAAACTGGCCCTCCCCTGCTGTATAGCAGTCTACGAGGCGGGTCTATCTGCCTCGGGCACCGGCCCTGGCTAGCACAGTAGGTGTTTCCTGAATGGTTGGTCTTTATGTCACTTAGGTTCACGCTCAGAGACTGAGAACCTTTTACTAGCTTCAGGTTCTTCAGCAACATAAGTCAGTGTTTCCCTGTGTGAAAATAAATATTTTCTTGTTAGAATACATATATGACTATATACATACATATACCTTGACTCATGTTTCCTGAAGCCCAAGCTCACAAAACGACAGATGCTGTTTACCACCATTTGAGGTGTGGTCATGGACTGGTCAAATGAGAATATGGAAGCTGTGGAGAAGAGAGGGTGAAGGAACACGGTGGATACGAGGGGAAGGCCAAAAGCCTCTTTTTTTTTTTTTTTT
>NW_011444551.1:0-781 GCF_000754665.1 Bison bison bison | reverse complement strand
TGTTTCTATGTGTGTGTGTGTGTGTCTACCTATATAGTGCATCTTCTTTATCCATTCATCTGTTGATGGACACGTAGGTTTCTTTTGTATCTTGGCAATAGCAAATATTGCTGCTATGAGCTTTGGGTTGCATTTATCTTTTCCATTTCATGTTTTTGCTTGTAACCTTTAAACTCATTTTTGGACTCTAGTGGGTTGTTTGTGAATTCCGCTGAATTTTCTACATCAAGAATCATGTCTTCTGCAAATAAGCAGTTAAGTCTTCTTTTCCAATCTGAGTTTCTTATATTTGTTTGTTTGTTTGTTTATTCATTTTGGCCCGGCTGCACTGGCCAGAACCTTCCCTGTTGATTGGAAGTGGTGAGAGCCGATGTTCCTCTCTGTCTTCCTGATCAGAGTGAGGCATTCAGTCTCTGACATGTTTTTATCACCTTCTACTCCTTGTTTGCCGAGTTTTTGTTAGAAACAGGTGTTGCATATTGAATACTTTTTCTATTGAGATGATTGTGGTTTTTATTTTTAAATTATTACTATGATATTATGGATTGACTGTATCCCTTAACAAAGATGTATTAAAACCCTCACCCCCCAGTACCTCAGAATATGACCTTAGTTGGAAGTAGGATCATGTACATAATTGGTTAAGATGAGGTCATCCTGGAATGGTGAGGGCTCCCTGACCCACTATTACTGGTGTCCTTGTAAGAAGACAGCCGTAAGAAGCCAGAGACACAAGGGAGAATACCGTGTGACAACGGAAGCAGAGACTGGATCTCCGCTG
>NW_011444550.1:0-781 GCF_000754665.1 Bison bison bison | reverse complement strand
TGTGCCAGGCAAAGCTCAGACACGGAAACCGTGTTCCCGACTCTTTGCTCTTTTTGACACATGATTATTTTAAAAACACACATATAGCACTTTTTATATGCCAGGCAGATCTCTGTAGCTCAGCTGGTAAATAATCTGCCTGCAATGCAGGAGATCTGGGTTTGATTTCTGGGTTGGGAAGATCCCCTGGAAGAAGGCGTGGTAACCCACTTGTGTATTGTTGCCTGAAGAATTGCCATAGACAGAGGAGCATGGTGGGCTACGGTTCGTAAGGTCACAAAGAGTCAGACACGACTGAGGGACTAAGCACATATGCCAGGCACAGTTCTAAGCACTTTACAAATACTAACTCCTTAATCCTCGAAGCCGCCTTAGGAAGAAGGTACTGTCCAAGGTCATAGGATTAGTGCTGGTGGAACCAAGAGATTCAAAGCCGGCCTCCTGGCTGCAGATTTTGTGTCCTTCTGCACTATATCATGCTTTGTAGATTGATTTTCATATAGCCATCATTTGTATGTAATGAAAAGTAGAATATGGTGCCTGCCTTCAAAGGATTAACAATCTAAATCTGTTTCTTCTTTCTTTTCATACATATCTTCAAAGATCAGATCTTGATAGAGCATTATGGTCCATTATTTTACTTGATATGGTCATTTATTGAATGTGTAGTGTTTACCACGGAGAAGGCAATGGCACCCCCCTCCAGAACTCTTGCCTGGAAAATCCCATGGATGGAGGAGCCTGGTAGGCTGGAGTCCATGGGGTCGCGAAGAGTCGGACA
>NW_011444549.1:0-781 GCF_000754665.1 Bison bison bison | reverse complement strand
TCAGGATGATAGTTTCTGAAGATAACTTTAAGCATCAAGAATAATTGAAGAATCAGGAAAACGTTACTAGTGTTAGAGGAAGTTATGAGATTATTCAGGAGTCAGCAAATCTTTTTCTTGTAAAAGCCAAATAGTAAATATTTTTGACTTTGTGGGCCATGGGTCTCTGTCACAACGACTTAGTTCTGCTCTTATACCACAAAAGCAGACATAGACACTAAGTAAAAGAATGGCAAGGCTGCATTCCAATAAAACTTTATTTACAAAACCTTGCTCTAAGTGAACAGCAGGAAAACGTTATATCCCTTTCTCTATATCTCTTCTCACCTCTCTTGCACTCTCTCTCCTATATTGTTGTCTTCTTACCATCATCTTTCTTCCACCTCTGTCTTTATCCCATTTCCATCCTGATCTTTCTGTTTCTCACTTACTTTTTTTCATCTTGATTCATTTCTTTTCACTTGCTGCAAGACATATCCCCAGGGACGTTTAGCAGGTCCTCCTAGCCTCTGAGATGGCATCAGAGAGGAGACTTTACTCTCCCCTGAGTCCACTTAGTGACACAGAGAGGCTCCTGGACTGACTGGGTTATGTGTCTGGTTGCTTCTTAAGCACCGTGTAACTCTTCCTGTGTGGCTTTAGATATGCTTTAGTTTATTAGCTCTTTAATTTCTTCTAGCTTCCTTTGGCGGAGAAGGCAATGGCAACCCACTCCAGTGTTCTTGCCTGGAGAATCCCAGGGACGGGGGAGCCTGGTGGGCTTCCGTCTATGGGGTTGCAC
>NW_011444548.1:0-781 GCF_000754665.1 Bison bison bison | reverse complement strand
TATGTACAATTCTGATTCTATAGCTTCTGATTTGTTACCATCTTAACCCAAAGGGTCCATGATGTGAATATGAGCCAGTTCTTAGAACAACAGTCCCTGAACCATCTTACTTGACAGATACCCTGCATATGTCAGACCCCTCTTAGCTCTGGGATGGAAGACCATCACCTCCACCACCACAACCAGTGCCTTAACTACCACCACCATCATAACTACCACCATCTCAACCACCACCTCAACCAACACCTCCACCATAACTACCACCACAACCACCATTACTACTTCTGCCATAATTACCACCATCTCCATCACCGCCACCACCACTGCCAAACTGAAGCATATTCTCAGAGGACCCCAGAATGCAACTACTGTTTTACATTCATTAGTGCTAGACTGACAAGCGGAAGAAGAGACCGTTGCCTTAAAATACTTGTTTAAAAACAAAACGAGGAAGATTCAGGCCGTAGTGCAACACTGGTTTACTCTCTTCATGTCTTCATGGATCTTGCATGTGGTGATCTTTTTTTTAAGAAAGGCTTGGAGGGTTGCAGTGATTTTGCTGTGGTTTTACCATTATAATCAAGTCTCAGCTCTGGCTTCCCATTAGGATTAAAGGGCTCCTTTCTACTTACTTCTAACAAACTTTAATAAGAAACATAGGAACATATGTTCCTATGCAACATATTGTGCTTCCCTGATAGCTCAGCTGGTAAAGAATCTGCGCAGGAGACTCCGGTTTGATTCCTGGGTCGGGAAGATCCCCTGGAGAAGAGACAGGCTA
>NW_011444547.1:0-782 GCF_000754665.1 Bison bison bison | reverse complement strand
GATTGAAATATTTCTTTATTTTTTAACACAATAAAATTTATCAGATGCATTTGGGGGGGGGGAGAATTTCTAGTTGCAATGCCTGTATTAAAAAATAAAGAAATATTTCAATCCTGTAACCTAACTTTACATCTCAAGAAACTAAGAAAAGTAGATCAAACTAAACACAAAGCTAACAGAAGAAAAGGAGAATGATAAGATTAAAGATCAATGAAATAAAGAAAAGAACATAAAGAATCAGTGAAACCTAAAGTTGGGTGTTTAGAAAAAAAAATCAACAAAATTGGCAAACCATTAGCCATAGTGATAAAGGGAAAAAGAGAGAAGATGGCAAATAAACAAAATCAGAAATGAAATTGGGGATACTGACCTTCCAGAAATAAGAAGTATCATAAGATAAAAAGTACGAACACCTATAACATTATCCATAATCAAGAAGAAGAAGGAGAAAAGGCAGGAGGAATAGGAGGTCACGGGCAAGGAAACTGACATTAACATTAAACAAGACTTCGTATCCCCCCCCACCCCGGTTGTCAAGACTGCAATCATCCAATTATGTAAAAGAAAATGGAAATCTAGTTAAGCCTATACCATTTATATTCACAGGAGAAAAACATCTGGCAGCTCTGGCTTATAACTAGAAAATTAAAACACCAAAGAGAAACTGGCATATGTTTTTGCCCTTGGGAACTGAAGTTTTTGAAGCCAGTTTAAGAAGCAAAGTTAAACAACAAACTCTTCCTGTTTCAGTAGACAACATCCAAATCTGACAAAACATAAAG
>NW_011444546.1:0-781 GCF_000754665.1 Bison bison bison | reverse complement strand
AGTGTACTTTGTTCCTCCCTGTCCCTATAGATATCACATGGTCCAGCCTTTCTCTTATAGTCTTTTCCAGCCTGGATGGTCTTATCTAAATCTTATCCATCATTTAAAGCCCAACTCCAACTCTAATGCTTTTAAGAATTCTTCCCTGAGTGCTCTAATTTACATTGCCCCTCTATGTCCTTGGGATTCTTCTGACAGTGCAACCCTGCTAAGCATTTAGGTACATATGTGAACTAAGTGGGGACTGTTGACTCAGAGCCTGTCTCCCAGATTCAAGAACCTAACACATTAAAGACTCAAAGTAACTAAACTAGAAAGCAGATCCCAGGAGAAGAAAGTAGAGACCAGGTAAATAGGAATAGGAGAAAAGATGTGAAGGGAGGGCCCAGGAAGTAAACACAGAGGGGAGTTAGGGGAAGGAGTGAGGGGAGATTGAAGGGCTAAACTGGCTTCCTCACAGATTTACTTGAGGGGCCCATTCTTCCCATCAACATAACGTTCATTTCAGATTTCTATTTCCTTAGCCAACTAGTATTACTTTAACTGACTGTACCTAGAAGACGAAGCCAGATCTTCATTATATGAAGATGCACTCATCATTCTATGGATGAAGTGATGTGTTGGTTCGGTGTTAGGTCTCATTTCTGTTTCCTGGAAAAATACAAGACACAAAAGAGTGTTTATAATAAATAAAACATACCACAACATTTCCTTAGTTATCTATATAGCCAGCATTTCTGACCAGGCACACTTTGTTTGCTCATGAGATTTCACATGGCTT
>NW_011444545.1:0-781 GCF_000754665.1 Bison bison bison | reverse complement strand
CCCCACTCCAGTACTCTTGCCTGGAGAATCCCAGGGACAGGGGAGCCTGGTGAGCTGCCGTCTTTGGGGTCGCACAGAGTCGGACACGACTGAAGCGACTTAGCGGCGGCAGCAGCAACTGCTGGAACTTGCAGATGTGAACCTGAAATGCGAGACTACCCTGATTATCTGAGTTAGCCTGAGATAATCACATGAGTCCTAAAAGTAAGAGACTTTTTCCCAACTGTGTCCAGATAAAAGTGAATGAAGGCAGATGAAGAGAGGCCAGTTCTGAAGACAGAGGAAGCAGCCACGAGCTGCCGAATGTGGTGACCTTGAGAAAATGTAAAAGTCAAGGATACAGGTGGTCCCCCAGCCTCCAGAGAGGAGCCACCTTCAGTTTAACACAGTGAGAGTCGTGACAGACTCTGAACCCACGGGACTGCAAAATGACAGGTTTGTGCTGTATTAAGCCACTTTTCATATTTTAATATTCTGTATTCGTATAAGCAGTGTCATGATGAACGAACATGTCTGAATGTATTTCTTTGCTTGTTTTGCTTTCTGAAGCAGAATGAGGTGGAAATTCTGATTCAAAGGGTGTGAACCTGTTTTACTTAAGAGTTTAACACTCATTGCCTTATTGTCATACAGAAACAGTCTACAAGTTCTCACTCATTTCAGGAACAGCTGTCTCTGCTGGGAGGGAGAAGGAAGAAGATGAGAGAGGGGGAAGCCACAGAAGAGGCAGGAGGCCAGGTGCTCCTGGGGCACCATCTTCCTCCTGACTTCTGCTCCTTTG
>NW_011444544.1:0-781 GCF_000754665.1 Bison bison bison | reverse complement strand
GGGGCCTGGAACAGAGAGGATACTAGGGATTTGGTGCTGAGGTTGGGGCCTGAATCCGACAGAGATGGTTTCCTCCCCATACCACGTTTGAGCAGCCCCCACTGGGACTCAAGAGAGGGCATCAGGGGAGTGGGGTCCTTGGTGACCCCATACCTTGCGTCCACCACTGATGGCTCCAGGCAGCTCAGGGGAGCCTCAGTCACCCTGGCCCACGTCTCTTCCTACTGACGTCCCAGGCTCTTGAGTCTAGAATGGATTTTTCTTCAGCCTGGACATTGCCTTGTCTTGCAGAGTCAAATGCACGCCACACCATCACCCGGCATCCAGGCTACTCCCAGCAGAGTAGTCCTCCAAGCCAGAGCGCCCACCCCCTCTCCTAAAGCCCGGATGTGGGCAGGTCCTCTAGAGAACATGCTGCAAGGGGCCAGGAGCGGTAGACTGGGGGTTGGAGGTTGGTCTTGGGGAAGGATCGGACGCAGGCGAAGGTGGAGGTAGGCGGGGACAGCAAGAGGCCCAGAGGCAGCAGGTGTTACAGAAACGTTTATTACAAGGGTAAGTATATACAGTAACGGGACATTAAAACTGCTGATCCTGGGCCTGTGAGGCTTCAGGGGATGCACTGAGTGGAGGGCTGGGTAATGCCTGGGCTCGCGGAGGATGGTGGACAAGTTGGGTTCACAGCCCCGAGCTCTGGATGGGGCCCCGGCATGACCAGGTCCACAGATCATGCACAGTGAGAGCCATAGCTTGAACGCTGGCAGGGCTGCCCTCCCAAATGTGC
>NW_011444543.1:0-781 GCF_000754665.1 Bison bison bison | reverse complement strand
GGGGTGGGGGTGGGGAGGAAGGGACCGGGAGTTTGGAATTAGCAGATACAAACTATTATATACAGAATGGATAAACAATAAGATCTTGCTGTATAGCATAGGAAATCATATTCAATATCCTGTGATAAACCACAACAGAAAAGAAAAATAAAGAATGAAAGAGAGAAAGGGAGAGTTCAGTATTCTAAACAACTACTAATTCAAAACATTTAACTCTACCTGCCACCTGTACTTAAACGTGACTTTACAAACCATTACCTTGCTGTCACTGTATGCATTTTATGTAATTCCATCTTGATCTGAGATTAGAACCAATGAGTAGAAGCCACGGGGAATGAGACATCAATTTGGTATGAAGACGTTTTTAGTGGGAAGTCCCCTTAGTTTGGAGTCACAAGGCCTGTGTTCTTATCTCTGGCAATTCACTCACTCTCTCTAAACCTTAGTTGTCTTCTCAGTAAAATAGTCTATGAATAGAATCACCTAGGGTTCAATTAGATAAGTGTTTTGTAAATTCTAAATTGCTGCATAAGTGTGACTCAATGATATAGGTATAAAGCAGCCAAAGGAGGAGCAAGCTGCCTGATCAAGTAGCAGGTTTTCTGTTACTGCTGCTAAGTCACTTCAGTCGTGTCCGACTCTGTGCGGCCCCATAGACGGCAGCCCACCAGGCTCTGCTGTCCTGGGATTCTCCAGGCAAGAACACCAGAGTGGTTGCCATTTCCTTCTCCAGTGCATGAAAGTGAAAAGTCAAAGTGAAGTCGCTCAGTCGTGTCCGACT
>NW_011444542.1:0-781 GCF_000754665.1 Bison bison bison | reverse complement strand
CTATGGACCACAACACCCCAATATAGAACCACGACACCCCACTATAGACCCACAGCACCCCACTATAGACCATGACACCCCACTATAGACCAGACAACCCACTATGGACCACAGAACCCCACTATGGACCATGACACCCCACTATAGACCACGACACCCCACTATAGACCACAGCACCCCACTATAGACCAGAGCACCCCACTATAGGCCACGGCACTCCCCTAGAGACCACAGCACCCCACCATAGACCACAGCACCCCACTATAGACCATGACACCCCACTATAGACCATGGCATCCGCCATACCCCTCTGTACCCACTGCCCCACTGAGGAGTCAGCATCTGTAGTCAGTGCTCTAATGAGTCAGTCTGGACAAGCAGATCAACTTTCTGGCCTCCAGAAGTTTCTCCTTCCCCTGTGTCCACTGTTCACCACTCCTCATGGATTAAACCCTTAAAAGAGCCCTCGTGGTTGTTCCAGTGCGGCTTGGAGTCCATGCACATGTTTCTCCAGAATTCACCCTGGGTTACGTTGAGGGACGTGAGGTTTGGGACCTAGGGGTGCAGCACCCTGGGACACACGGGCACAAAGCCGAGGGCAGCGCCACGGGCATGGGGAGACTCCATGGCTGCCGTGGTGTTCGGTGTGTGTGACAAACGTGGGGGCTTCCCTTGTGGCTCAGCTGGTAAAGAATCCACCTGCAATGCGGGAGACCCCAGTTCGACTCCTGGGTCAGGAAGATCCCCTGGAGAAGGGATAGGTTACCCACTCCAGTGTTCT
>NW_011444541.1:0-781 GCF_000754665.1 Bison bison bison | reverse complement strand
ATTGGAAAAGACTCTGATGCTAGGAGGGATTGGGAGCAGGAGGAGAAGGGGATGACAGAGGATGAGATGGCTGGATGGCATCACCGACTCAATGGAGTTTGGGTGAACTCTGGGAGTTAGTGATGGACAGGGAGGCCTGGAGTGTTGCAGTTTTTGGAGTCACAAAGAGTTGGACACGACTGAGCGACTGAAGTGAACTGAACTGAAAGAGTTTGCAAGAGGTGTCACCCTGAAGAATGTGGATATGTGAGACCAGGTGAGTGTGTGCTATGGGGCTCGCATTTGGAGACTGTCGACAAGTGACTCCAGGTGCAGGGTTTGGGAGGGCAGGCATCCTGGAGATTGTGGACGTATGAAAACAAGCACAGGGTCTGTAAGGGGAGGGTCATCCTGGACACTGTGGACAAGTCACCAAATTACAGGGTATGAGTGGTGGTGTCACACTGGAGACTGAGGACATGTGATCCAAATTACAGGGTCTGGGAAGGGGATCACCATGGAGACTGTGGATCTGTGACCACAGGTATAGAGTCTAGGAAGTGATATCACATAGGAGACTGTGAACATGGGGTGCCAGGTGAAGGGTCTGTGAGGGAGTCACCTGGAGACTGTGGACATGTGACCCCAGGTAAAGGTTCTTGAGGGTGGGGAAAGCCTGGTGACTGTGACTTGTGACCCCAGGTACAGGGTTGGGAATTTAGCATCACCCTGGAGACTGTGCCAATGTGACCCCAGGTACAGGGTCTGGGGAGAGGTGTCATCCTGGACACCATTGACATGT
>NW_011444540.1:0-781 GCF_000754665.1 Bison bison bison | reverse complement strand
TGGCGTGCTGCGATTCATGGGGTCACAAAGAGTCAGACACGACTGAGTGACTGATCTGATCTGATCTGACCCACCCCACTATTCTTAAAAGATGGCATTGGTCCATATTTTAAAGTTTGGTCACAGTTAACAGACTTCTAAGACTCATACACCAAGATGATGGGAGAGAACAAAAGCAGTGGCAACAACTCTTGGTCTTGTGGAATGCTCGAGCATGGTGCCACTGATAGCATAGCCCTGCATCCTCAGACACGCCCTAATGCTTCTGAGTTGTCAGCAAGGTGGTACATCTCCTGATGACTGTCATGGGTGGGGGTGCACTTCCTTCTGTCCACCACCAGTCAGGGTTTGATTTCAATTTTGCATTTATAAGCTCCAGTCCTATCACAATATTGATGAAGAGTCTATGCACTTTATACAGATTTCATAGTTATTCTGTTTGCATTGCAAATTAGGCAGGCAGCATGAGGGAGATCTCTGATGACAGGTTTTTATTCCTGATGGAGAATAAGACTTACTCAAGAAACTATAAATATAGAGCCTTGCCTGATCTAGACACACTGGGTTAGGTCTTTTAGGGTGGGGCCAAGGCAGCATCACTGAAAATTTTTTTAATGTACTGAGGTGACATTAACATAACATTAACCAATTTAAAGTTAGATGAACTGTTGTTCATTTAGTACATTTAGTAAGCACCACCTGTATCTAGTTCCAACATATTCCATCACTCCAAAATAGAACCCAGCTCCCATTAAGCACTTTCTCCTCTTTCCACCTCCCT
>NW_011444539.1:0-781 GCF_000754665.1 Bison bison bison | reverse complement strand
TTAGGAGGAAAGGAAAAAAAAAAAATCCACAGATTATGTGCCTAACCACAACTCCCAGTGGAGAAGTAGCCCAGATGCTCCCGTCTGCCAGCAGAGAGCACGGGCTGAACAGGGAAGCACGGGTTGCATGCTTAGCGTAAGAACCAGGCCTGAAGGCCCTGAGGACAATCTGAGGGAGCTAATGTGAGATAGCAGTCCAAACTGTGGGATAGCCAGAGAGGGAAAAAAGAGAGAGAGAGAGAGAGATGTTTCCCTTGAAAAGCCATAAGGCACAACCTGGCACAGTCATAGAACAAGGATTGAATAAACACCAGAGGAGAGCTAGCTGGCTGAGGACTGGCCCCTCCCCCCACCGGAGGCAGAGAGGCAGGTGGGTGGCAGCCAGAGCCAGAAGGCGAGGGGCAATCTCGACCTCAAAGATGGTATCCTTCACCAAACTGTGAGCAGGCTCCCAGTTGCTAATCAAGTCTTCCTGGGACCCTGGACAGTTGACATCCTCCAGGAGGGTCACAGTCAGAGATCAGCTCCCCAGAGGAGACACACGGCACACCTGAGACAGTGCTCCCACTGCACCCAGGAAATCGAGGGGCTGGGATCTGGGAGGTGATAAGACACACGGCCCACCTGGGGAGAGTGTGCTCGCCAAACACTTGGTCACCTGAGCTGCTCGGACTTGAGAAGGGCACAAAACGCAGACCCAACTGAGTCTGTCCCTTTGTGGAGTACCTGAGAACCTGAACATGAGTGGCTTAGACCTGGGAAGTGCACGCAACCCAGGGCC
>NW_011444538.1:0-782 GCF_000754665.1 Bison bison bison | reverse complement strand
TTTCAGTTCACTGATTGTTTTTCCCAATTGTCTTCTATCTTCTGTTATGATCAGTGATTTTTTTCATTTTAGTTGTATTTTCAACTCTAGAATTTTCAGTTGGTTCTTTTTTTGTTATTTTCATTTCTTTGTGGGATTCTCTACCTGTTCATTTATTATGATTTTATTTCCCTCAAGCCTTTAAATATGCTTATAACTCTTAAAGTCCTTTTCATTTTAATATCTGGATTATCTCAGGTTCAGTATATAGTGACTGATTTTTCTCTTGACTTATATTTTCTTCTTTCTTTACATTATTAAATTTTTATGGTATAATGGACATTTTAAATGATGTTAGAGACTCCATATTCTGTTCCTTTGAAGAGTGTTGATTTATATTATAAATGAACAATTAACTTTGCCGAAATTAATAAAACTCTAAACTTTTCTCCTTTGGAGTACATAGCATCGGAAATCTCTGCATTCAGTTCTTTCAAATTCTGCTTTTCCCTTAGGTAACATGAAGTCTACTCTATGCATATACATTTCAGTAGCCAGATAAGTATCTGGTTGGCATTTATACACAGATTTCTGGCACTTCTTACCAGGATGTCTCTCTTATACAGGGCAGGCAATGGGTAAGTAAGTTGGTTTTTTCATGTAAGATTTATCAAAATTTACTTGGAATTAATTTTTATTATCTATACAGATTCAGAGACATTACTTTGCCAACAAAGGTCCGTCTAGTCAAGGCTATGGTTTTTCCTATGGTCATGTATGGATGTGAGAGTTGGACTGTGAAG
>NW_011444537.1:0-782 GCF_000754665.1 Bison bison bison | reverse complement strand
GTCTGGGCCCTCTGTCCCAAGTCGCAGTGTCCACTCTGACTGGGTGTCGGAGCTGGGAGAGGCCCCCTTCCCTCGGGAGCTTTAGAGGGTGGCGTCTCTGAGACGAATCCCTGAGCCTAGTTTAACCGACCCTCAGCCTGAGGCTGGAGACTCGGGTCTGAATCACAGACCTCCCACTGAAGGCCTGGGGCGGGTGGAAGGTCTTGGGTGAATAGCTGTCCCTCCCTGGGTCTGTTTCCTCCTTTGTAGGATGGAGAGATAATTGCCAGGCCTCTAAATGAAATGATGCTCCGACCCCCGGGGACCCTCTCCTGGAGCCTCCTCCCTCCAGGCGGGGAGCCCCTGCCCCATCCTGGGCAGGTCCTCCCCACTCCCCGGGGAGCAGAGCCGGGCCGTGGGTGCCCACACAAGTCAGTACAGTCCTCGCGGCCACATCCTCCTCCCTGGGGTTCAGAAGCTGTCAGAACTGATGAGAAAGGCCGCCTGCCAGAGGCAGCCAGGGGACCAGGGACCCCGGAGGCTCTTCCAGGCGGACGCAGGGTTGGGCCCCACCCTGGACAGGGCGCGGGCTGAGCGGCGTGGAGAGACCCACTTCCCGGTGGGGGGGGCCCGGCTCCCTGGGTCAGCGTGTTAACCCTGAGTCCAGTGCCACCAACCCAGGGTCCCTGCCCCCCATGCCCCTGGGGAGAGCGCCTGCTGGAGCTCTTCAGGGAGAACCACTCCCTCCTGAAGGAGCACGGGGAGCGGGAACCACTCCCTCCTGAAGGAGCACGGGGAGCGGG
>NW_011444536.1:0-782 GCF_000754665.1 Bison bison bison | reverse complement strand
CAAGGAGTCTGACACAACTGAGCGTGCACACACTGAGAATCCAGCTCCAGGTTACACACTGGAGAAATATAGGAAGCAGTCCAATTAGTCCAAGGGCTAATAATTCCCTTCCCCCATAACTTTGAGGCAAAGAAGAGGTTTGTGTGGGATGGAGAGCTGAAGGATTCATACAGCAAGGTTCACGTGAAGTGGCCTGCAGAATCATTAGGGTCTAGATGAAAAAAAAACCAAAACCAATGGAATGGTTGTCCATGCCTTTTAATTCTTTTGTTTTTTTTCAGCATGCACTTATCATGTATCTTCTCCCTGCCTGATTTTCTGCTAGAAGCTGAAGCTAGGGCAGTGAATTGGACAAGTGAAATAGAAACCAGCATGAGCAGGGGGACGGGATGCATGTGAGAAAGTCTGTGACTGTGGGTGACAAAGAAGAGACTAGCTGGCACCCAAGGGTCATGGGGAAAGTTAATTGGAGCTGGGCTTCGGAGATGGGAAATGAGGACAGGGAGATAAAGCAAGTGATTGTTCAAGGTTCTATCAGAGTTGAATGGGATTTCTCTTCTTCCTAACTGATAATGAGAAGCCCTCACTAGTTCTTGGGTAGGAAAGAAAAACAATTTGTTTCTAGAATGCTTTGTCTGGCAGCTCTGCACAGGCCACACTGGATAGCAAAGAGACCCAAATGTTAGTACAATGTTAGGGTGGGCAGGAGAAGCGAGGAACAGAGAAGTAGATCTGAATGCCATTTACTGTTTTTAACATTTTTTGAATGATTTTTTTGAAGT
>NW_011444535.1:0-782 GCF_000754665.1 Bison bison bison | reverse complement strand
GAGAAGGGAAAGGCTGCCCACTCTAATATTTATGTCTGGACAATTGCATGGACAGAAGAGCCTGGTGGGCTACAACAGTTCATGGGGTTGCAAAGAGTCAGACACGACTGAGCAAGTAACACACACACACACACACAAAACTGCACATTTAGCATGAGATTCTGACATGTAATTATTTGCTTAAAATTGGAATGGTTTTCAAGTAAATTAAAATCAATAACAAATAAGGGAACTATTTCTTCATAAACATCAAAGCTATGTGTGCTTTTATATAAAGAATAAACTAATTCATCTGTAGTTTTGAGAAACTGAGAAAAGCAGAACTTGAAGCAATACTTTCATTAAAGTATTCTTCTCACTTTTCCACAGATGTTTCTCTTTTCTATTCTTCCAATCCTTCTTGCTGTTGTTCAGTTGCTAAGTTGAGTCCGACTCTTGGCAACCCCATGGAGTGCAGCATGCCAGGCTACCCTGTCCTTCACTGTCTCCCGGAGTTAGTTCAAACTCATGTCCATTGAGTCAGTGATGCCATACAAACACATCATGCTTTGTTGCTCCCTTCTCTTCCTACACTCAAATTTCCCATCATCAGGGTCTTTTCCAATGAGTCGGCTCTTCTCATCAGGTGGCCAAAGCATTGGAGCTTCAGCTTCAGCATCAGTCCCTCCAATGAATATTCAGGTTTGATTTCCTTTAGGATTGACTGGTTTTATCTCCCTGAAGTCCAGGGGATTCTCAAGAGTCTTCACCAACACCACAATTCAAAAGAAAATTCTTCGGTG
>NW_011444534.1:0-782 GCF_000754665.1 Bison bison bison | reverse complement strand
ATCCATACATGACTATTGGAAAAACCATAGCCTTGACTAGACAGACTTTTGTTGACAAAGTAATGTCTCTGCTTTTTAATATTCTAGGTTTGTCATAACAGTGTATTTGACCCTTATTTATGATCTCTTGAAAACCAGACATCAGAAATTCTTTTCAATTACTGGATTATCTGTCTGCTCCACTGTGCCATGACTCTGCAATTGACAAAATCTGGGGTCCTGAAGGGTAACTCAGCCATTAGGTACTTGATACTAAGGAGGATCTGGAACAATGTATCCATCTGAAATGATTCATGGTAACTCTGGGTTTCCACTGAGGTCTCTTAGAGAAATCGCCTTCCCTCCTTACTCCCAAATACTATGTGAAGTTTTATCTTTCATTCTGCTTTTAGTTCAGGCATTTTAACACTTGGTTCAGAAGGAAACCTATCTTTAATTACCTGTTCTACTAGTGAAAGTTAAAAGAAGAATAACCAATGACTTTTAAAGCACTATAGAACTTCACAACTCTAGTCTTTAAAGAAATGCTAAAGCCCGATATTTTTTAAATGGTAAAAGGCTCAGTGGAGTTATTTTAGGAATTCTGTGTGCAGAAGCAGGAAAGATGCACAAACTGTGTCTTGGTGTACCGAACTCACCTGGAGCTGAAGCTCATCACTTCCTCCAAGGTTGGTGCCAGCATGCCATCAGTCAGACATCCTAAACTGGAGTATTATGGGCCAGGAACTGCTTGCTTTTTACTCCCACCTGGAACAAAATGCAGTGTCACTTTTTTTTTTTTT
>NW_011444533.1:0-782 GCF_000754665.1 Bison bison bison | reverse complement strand
GGGACGGGGAAGCCTGGTGGGCTGCCGTCTATGGGGTTGCACAGAGTCGGACTCGACTGAAGTGACTTAGCAGCAGCAGCAGCAGTAGCAGCAAGTCTTCATCAACAGGAAAACTGATAAATGAATGTGGTTAACTCTACAGTAGAATTTAGCACAACCACACAAAGGATTGAACTACAACATTGACTTCACAGAGAAGTCGAGTTAAAAGAAGCCATTTGTTCTAAGGATAGCTTTGTATGATGAATATTTTGATTATTTATTTTCATTCTTACTTGATTTTATTAAATGCATTTAAGGGTATAATTCCACTATCTGTAGTTGCATCTGCATCCCAGAGATTTTGACATGTACTTTTGTCTATATTCAGGTCTACATATTTTGTTAATTCCAATTATTCCTTCCTAAACTCTTGATTTTAAAACAGAAGATGAAAAGTGGAAAGCATGTAGAAGTCAGAGGACCATTTGAATTCTGAAATTCTCCTGGACAGATGTTGTCAGGTCCTCCGACTCCAAAATATACTGACTAGTCCCAACTTTGTTTCTACAGAATGGTACCTGAGTCCTTCGCTCCTGCCAGCTCTTGACTCCACCTTTGGGATGCACTTCCTTTTCCATTACCCACCTTGGCCATGTCTGCAGAGTTAGAATATGAGAGTGTACCCTTCTTGATAGCCAAGGAGATTTTCCAGCCTGTTCCTTTCCTTTATGAAGTTGGAGACCATATGCAATTTTGCATCTCAATTACTTTAATATTTTAGACTCAGTTGGCATTGTTTT
>NW_011444532.1:0-782 GCF_000754665.1 Bison bison bison | reverse complement strand
GAAGCGACTTAGCAGCAGCAGCAGCATCCTTCCTCTGTTCTGAGAATGCAGACCTGTGCACTAAAAAGCACGTCAGCCAGTGTTTTATGTTTTTGTGGATGGAAAAATAAAATAGTGACATAGCAAAGATTTTTTACCAGAATGTTAACTCTCAAGACTATACTGTTTGTTAATGCTTGTTTACATTCTTGAAGTATCTATAGAGTTCACAACTGAAAAACCATAAATCACAAGACACTTAGGAAGAGAACACCAAAAAAGGTGCTGCATAATAATTGTTTTAAGTTTTAAAATACTTGAAAAATATGAGAAACATCATGCAAAGTGTGATACAGGAATATAGCCTTGATTAGCAAAGTGGAAATTTGTAAACCAAATACCTGCTAAATATTAGAGGGAGGCAGAACGTCTTAATGAAAAGATTTGGTTGTAAACTGTTGAGAGAGATTTTTAAGATGAGCACATGTATTTTTATAATCAGTTCCTGAGAGCGACATGGAGTCCCAAGTCTGTGTCTCCAACCTGTGCTTGGATCATTTCATTCCAGTGTGATATTTGTTTGTTGAATACTGTCCTTGTGGGATGCGACAAAGACCTAGTCACTGCCCTCCAGGATTTCGTTTTGGCTTATTTTAGCTATTAAAAATCTCTTATTTACTAAAAATCTGTTCCATCAATGTTTGCTCTTTTCTTCTCAAATTACCTCTCAGAAAAGTACAGCAGGTCAGAGATAATCTATATCAGTGTTTTCATCCTTTTGTTTGGTGGTGGAGGGTGGGGGG
>NW_011444531.1:0-782 GCF_000754665.1 Bison bison bison | reverse complement strand
GGTATACATGTGTTCCCCATCCTGAACCCTCCTCCCTCCCCATACCATCCCTGTGGGTCGTCCCAGTGCTCTGCTGTTTTGAATAGATGATTTCCACTATTTTATCTTCTGGATTATTTATACATTCTTGTGTATCACCTAATCTGCTATTAATTCCTTCTCATGTATCTTTCATTTGAGTTATTGTGTTCTACAGCTCTGACTGGTTCTTTTTTTATATTTTATATGTTTTTGTTGAAGTTCTCACTGTGTTCATCTAATCTTTTCCCAAGTTCAGTTAGCATTATTATTACCATGGCTTTGAACTCTTAATCAGGTATATTATTTATCTCTGTTTCACTTGGTTTTTCCCAGAGGTTTTATCTTATTCTTCTCTTTGGAACATATTCCTTTGTGTTCTCGTTGTGTTTAACTTTCTCTATTTGTGTCTATTAAATAAGGTAAAACATCTACCTGTCTGGGTCATGAAGGCATGTCCTTGAATTGGAGCATCCATATGTAGTCTACATGTGCCCTGTGGTTCAGTGAGAGGGCTAGATCTGGAGTGAGAGCAGGCTGTATTTTACCCCAGGCTGTGTGTTGGCAACTTCTGACTTGATGAGAAGTAGGGCTGGATTCAGAGGGGCTGGAGTAATATCCATTGTAAAAGAGGGTTTCTTGAATTGTAGCCTACCACAGCTGTGTGACCCAAGACCTTTAAAGTCATATATTTTCTCTTTGGAATAAGTGTAATAATTCCTTCTCCATATACCTCACCACAAACTCAACTATAGTGAAATTGT
>NW_011444530.1:0-782 GCF_000754665.1 Bison bison bison | reverse complement strand
GGGTCAAATTCTGCACAGGGGAGGAGGCAGAAGGACATGGAGCAAAGGAGTCAAATCAGAAGAATAAAGAGAACAGAGGTGATTGTTTATGAGTTCTTACGTGAGCTCTCTTCCTTTTGGGAGAGCCTGCGGAGCCTCAAGTCTGCACTCCTTCCAAGTAGGGGAGGGGTTCACAGACAAGAGGGGGAAGAAAGCACCTGACAACCAGAAACTACTTTGAATCTTTAATAGAAAAGGAGGGGTTTCTGGTCAATACTGGGCTTGCAAGCATGAGTTTGATTTGCTAGTTTTGCTGTGTGGTAAGCAGCCCTCCCAAACCAGCTAAATAAGAAGTCTAATTAGGAACTTCCCTGGTGGTCCAGTGGTTTAGAATGTGCTTTGCAACGCAAGGGACACAGGTTTGATCACTATCAGGGAACTAAGATCTTGCATGCTGTGGATCAACTAAGTCCGAGAAGCCCGAACACTGCACCACCATGAAAGAGCCCAGATGCTGCAACTGAGACCCAGCAGAACCAAAAAAAAGTCTAATCAAATGCCCAGAACAAAAGACTCAAATCCTATTGTTTTATTCTTTAAATACTATTTCCTAGAGAGACTCCAAGGAAATAATATATTCACTAAAAAGATGACACTTACTGGTCAGATAGAAATGGTTTCTAACCCTCTGAATGCACTCTATAAAGAAACCTGAGCACATAAGAATTGATGCTTTTGAACTGTGGTGTTGGAGAAGACTCTTGAGAGTCCTTTGGACTGCAAACAGATCCAACCAGTCCATC
>NW_011444529.1:0-782 GCF_000754665.1 Bison bison bison | reverse complement strand
TTTGATTCCTTTGAAGTTTTTGTCACATTCTACTATTTGTTCAAGTTTATCACCTAATGATGAGAATCATTTCCTTGTTTGTGTCCAAAAAACTTATCTTTTAAGCTTCTAAATGAGTATATGGAATGGGTAGAAATTATAGTTTTTGTTTTCTATAGGAAAATTAGGGTTAGGGTTGTAGGTTAGGGTTTCTGTAATTTTATTATTTTTAATATTCCCAGATGGTTTAAAATATCAGGTTTTTAATATAACATCTTTGTACTTTGGTCATATTCTTCGTTAGCTTTTGGAAATAAGGAATACCCCCTTTACCAGTGGTTCTTGAAGTTTGTCCTGGGGACCCTTGGAGGCTCCCCCAATTTTCAGGAATCCACAAGATGTACCAGCTCTTTTCAACTACAAATCTCTGTGAGTCAGATCATCTTGACATACTTCAACCAAAACAGTATACTCAATAGAATCCATATTGTTTTTATTTAAGCCAGATAGTAAAGAGCTTAACAAAAAAGTAGATTAATGCCACTCTTCTAATTATTTTTGTTAAAAGAGTTATTTTTCACAACAGATATATATGTATGTTTTAACAGGCATTGGGTACAATGTTGTTATTTAAAAGGCATTAGGAAATACTGGGTTGGCCAAGAAATTAAACTTGAATGAATTTCTTGGTCAACCGATTATTTAAACACTTCTCAATTTTAATTCTAAAAGAAAGCTGAGCACTGAAGAATTGATGCTTTTGAACTGTGGTGTTGGAGAAGACTCTTGAGAGTCCCTCGGAC
>NW_011444528.1:0-782 GCF_000754665.1 Bison bison bison | reverse complement strand
TAATTAAAAAAAAAAAAAAAGGTACCACAGGAAGTCTTAAAGATGTTTTGGTGGTTCCAGCTTGTAGTAAGGAACTCTGGTGAGTTGCCAGGAACATAGGGATGGACTCAGAATCTTCTGTAGTTTTTAAAAAAACAACCCTCTGCCCCCCACAACCAAAACCAACAAGCAAAAAACTTCAAAAGCCCAGATGAGTTTAGCATTACATAAGAGAATGTCAGATTTAGGAATGCACTAATCTGAGTGTTAGCGCTTTGGGCTGCCTTCTCTTAGTTACTTGGCTTTTCTGAGTCCCATTTCCTACTATGTGTGGGTTAGTTCACATGGATACAAAGATGGAGTTATCTCACTCTAAGGGAGGTAAGATAAATCGATTTTTAAGGATTTTTTTTTTACAAAAACTTAAAGGAATTTTGGACATGTCTAAATTCCCACTGAGTGCGAAATATCTCTTCAGGTCTCCTGAGGAGGGAGAATATCCTATGTTTAGAGAATGTAAGTTTTGATCCCTACATCCGTATCAGAGCATAGCCAGTTTTCACTTCACTTGGGTCTGAAGTTTGCAGAGATCATCACCCACTTATTCCCTGAGACCGATATCCCGCTGTGCCATTCGAAAAGATGAGAGCATTGAACACATTTCAACAGACCTAACCCTTAACCCCTCCCTCCTCCTGAGTTGGTACCTGTGCTGTACTGAGTCGTGTCCAACTCTTTGTGACCCCATGGACTGTAGCCCACCAGGCTCTGTCCATGGGACTTCCCAGGCAGGAATACTGGAG
>NW_011444527.1:0-782 GCF_000754665.1 Bison bison bison | reverse complement strand
CTTTTTTTTTTTTTTTTTTTTTCCATCTCAACACACCTAAGGGATTCCACACACTCCTATCGGTAGAGACTCATTAGGGCAGTGAAGGGCTTTGTGGTTTGGGAAAAGTCCATTATTGAGAATTACAGAAATAAAACTTCAAATAGCTTAGGGTAACACTGGATGGCAGAGAAAGCCAAACAAAAGAAACAGTCAACCAAACTGATACACAACCTCCTAAATCCTTCACACAGCCTCTGAGGTTAACAAAACAAAGACTACTTTTATCCAGAATCACATTGGTTTCCTAGTAATCCTTGATTATGCTACCTGACCACATAATAAATTCACAATGAGAAGTGGGAACTTGGATAATTAAAAATCATTCATAACTCTGCTCATCACCTTCTAGTAACCTTGCCAGGCACAGTGCCTCATTAAAATCTTCATAAAACCCGCCCTGTGGTGGGTGTGGTCTAGTGTTTCATCTCAAGCAGTGACTAAGTTTTTGTTTCTGTTTCGGCTGCGCACTCTTGGGGCAAGTGGTAGGTCTTCATTATGGGTCTTCATTAATGAGTAGATGAGAAAATGAACGCATGTGTGGAAATAACTCTGCCAGCCTTAGTCCTCACCTTGTACCTGACTTTTCTAAAGGCTTTACTTTCCCTGGCAGTACAGCCTTAGTAGAAGAGGAAGGCTCAGTTTCCCACCTCAATCTCTCATTGGAGAATATGGCATATGTAAAGATTAAGTTTCAGAGCTCGAAAGGGGCCCTTAGAAATCAATTAGCTCCAAAACTTCAT
>NW_011444526.1:0-782 GCF_000754665.1 Bison bison bison | reverse complement strand
GGAGGTTCTGTAGCTGGCCCTGGAGCAATATCAAGTGTTAAGGCTGCACTATTTACAATAGCCTAGACACAGAAGCAGCCAAAATGTCCATCACAGATGAACGAACAAAGAAGATGTGGTATATATACAATGGGATATTTCTCAGACATAAATGCGAATGAAATAATGCCATTAGCTGCAACATGGATGCACTAGAGATTATCATACTAAGTGAAGTAAGTCAGAAAGAGAAGGACAAATACCGTATAATATCACTTTAATATGAAATGTAAAATATGACAAAATTAATCTATCTGTGAAACAGAAACAGCGTCAGGAACATGGAGAATAGACTAATGGTTGCCAAGAGGTGGGGGAGGGGAGGATTGGGCGTTTGGGATTATTAAATGCAAACTTCTATGATTAGAATGGATAAACAACAAGGTCCTACTATGTAGCAAGGGGAATTCTGCTCAATGCATGTGGCAGCCTGGATGGGCGGGGAGATTGGGGGAAAATAGATACATGTGTATGTATGCCTGAGTCCTTTTGCTGTTCACCTGAAACTCCCATTGCTGAAGCTATCGCTCACCTGAAACATAACATTGCTAATGAGCTACAACCCAGTACAAAATAAAAAGCTTTTAAAAAGTGATAAGGCCAGGATGGAATTCTTTCTTCTTTGAAGAAGTGGGGTGCTGTACTTGGAGAGTATCATCTTATCTTCCAAAATGTGGAAGTGTCTCAAGAACTCCATCCCATTGCATTTTGCAAGCCCCAAAGGGGAAATAGATCGGAAGAGC
>NW_011444525.1:0-783 GCF_000754665.1 Bison bison bison | reverse complement strand
GGAGATGAGCGCTAGAAGGCGAAGGTGGGACCCAGGCCCTAGAGATTTGGGGCTTCCCCTCCAGGATGCCTGGGAAGCCCTAGGAGCAAGGAAAGTGTGGGTGGAGCAGGTCGCCCCGGGCCCTGTATTTGCACTTTCAGATGCTGCCCACCCTCCACACAGCCCCTGTCCCTGCCCCCCTGGGGAGAACGCATCAGCTCACCCCGATGATGGTGCCGTTGAGCACGCAAGCCTGCACGGGCTCTGGGGAGAGACAGGCGCAGGGCATGAGTGATCGGAACACACCTGCTGGAGACCTGCAACCTGGCCGCTCCGCTGGGCTGGGCCTCTCCGCTCCACCTTCCAGTCCTTCCCTCCACCCCGCAAAGCACTGTGGGTCCTCCTGCCTACGTGGCCACACTGACCCCAGGCCCCTCAAGGATGGGCAGCTGCCTACTCCCCACCCTCCAGCCCCCTGGAGCCTTGGAGGGGAGGGTGCTTGTTTAAGTGATTCACATCGACGGGGCAAGAGAGAGGGTGCTGTGCTTGTGAAGGAATGAAAATCTGCTTTGGAAACTAAGTCCCATGATAAAATCACACAAAGAATTCAGGGTAGCAGGTGGTGAGAGTTGTTTGCTATTGCTGCTGCTATTGGTTGTTTGGCTGATTGTTTGTTTGGTTGAGTGCTTGGTTTGTTGTTTGCTTGGTTGATGGTTGGTTGGTTGATTGGTTGATAGGTTGATTGGTTGCTTGGTTGCTTGGTTGCTTGGTTGATGGTTGGTTGGTTGATTGGTTGTTTGGTTG
>NW_011444524.1:0-783 GCF_000754665.1 Bison bison bison | reverse complement strand
TTGACATGGCTTTATTATTACAGGAAATGTTACATAGAACAGTAGATGTAACAATAACTGCAAATTTAGCTACTCAAATAACACAAATTATACAACTCAGAATTAAAGGTTAAGTATGGGCTAATTTTCTCACATTCTGTAGGCCAGAATTCTTGGCCGGCTGGCTTTATTGGATTCCTGGATTAGGGTATCACAAGGTTGAAATAAAAATCTTTGGTTGAAGCTTTTCTCAAAAAACTTAGGAGAAGAGTCTGATTCTGATTTCATTCATGTTGTCAACAGAATTTTGTTTCTTGCAGTTGCAGGATTGAAGTCACCATTTCCCTTATGGCTGTCAGTTGGGTGTGGCTTTCAGCTTCTAAACCAATGTGTTCCCTGTTCTGGGCTCCCCTCCATCTCAAGCCAGCAGTAGTATTTTGAATTCTTTCAGCATTTCTAATCTCTCTTACCTTCATTTATACCACAAATTTAAGAAACTCTTCTTCTAAACGGATCATATGATTACATTTGGCTGACCTGGAGAATCTCTCTTTTGATTAACTCAAAATTAACTGATTAGTAAACTTAATTATACATGCCAAATCCCAATGCCATTAATATAAGATAATCATGAAGGTCATATTTCATCACATTCATAGTTACAGGGATTCTTCTGGGAAACTTTAAGGAGGCATTTTGGAATTCTACTTCTGCTGCTGCTAAGTCGCTTCAGTCGTGTCCAACTCTGTGCGACCCCATAGACAGCAGCCCAGCAGGCTCCCTCATCCCTGGGATTTTCCAGGC
>NW_011444523.1:0-783 GCF_000754665.1 Bison bison bison | reverse complement strand
TATTGGTAAAGAACCCACTTGCCAATGCAGGAGACTTAAGAGACCAGGGTTTGATCCCTGGGTCAGGAAGATTCCCCTGAAGAAGAAATTGGCAACCCACTCCAGTATTCTTTCTTGGAGAATCTCATGGACCACAGAGGCCTGGTGGTCCATGGGGTTGTAGAGTAGGACATGACTGAAGTAACTTAGGATGCATGTGTGTGTACATAAGAACACAGAGGGAAATTATGGTAAATTGTACTAAATTATGCTAGTTTGAGGTAAGTTAAAAAAAGTACTGCATTCTTGATATTTTCCACAAAGGGCCTGATAGTAAATATTTTAGACCAAACTGTTTCTATTATTCTTCAGATAGAGCATAGAAGCAATCATAGAAATAAATGTTAACAAATGAATGAAGTTGATTCTATACAATTTTTTTTTTCCAAAAACAAGCATGAAGTTGGATTTGACCCACAAGTTCTAGTTTGTCAATTCAGTTCAGTTCAGTCACTCAGTTGTGTCTGACTCTTTGTGACCCCATGAGTCGCAGCACACCAGGGCTCCCTGTCCATCACCAACTCCTGGAGTTCACCCAAACTCATGTGCATCGATTTGGTGATGCCATCCAGCCATCTCATTCTCTTTTGTCCCCTTTTCCTCCTCCCATTAATCCATCCCAGCATGAGGGTATTTTCTAATGAGTCAACCCTTCGCATGAGGAGGTCAAAGTATTGGAGTTTCAGCCTCAACATCAGTCTTTCCAATGAACACACAGGACTCGTCTCCTTTAGGATGGACTGG
>NW_011444522.1:0-783 GCF_000754665.1 Bison bison bison | reverse complement strand
TAGTTCTACTGCAAGTGTCCAAGATGTCAGTGCTAGGACTGCAGAAGAACCTCCGCAAAGACAACCCCCTGATCGCAGTGATCCGAAAAAGAAGGGAGAAAAGAGAAAGACTGAATCAGGATGGTTTCATGTTGAAGACGACAGAAATACAAATGTTTATGTGTCTGGTTTGCCTCCAGACATTACAGTGGATGAATTTATACAGCTCATGTCGAAGTTCGGCATTATTATGAGAGATCCTCAAACGGGAGAATTTAAGGTCAAGCTTTATAAAGATGATCAAGGAAATCTTAAAGGAGATGGACTTTGCTGTTATTTGAAGAGAGAATCTGTGGATCTGGCATTAAAACTTTTGGATGAAGGTGAAATTAGAGGCTACAGATTACA
Organism: Bison bison bison; assembly: GCF_000754665.1. Lineage (NCBI taxonomy): Eukaryota > Metazoa > Chordata > Mammalia > Artiodactyla > Bovidae > Bison > Bison bison. The sequence goes on along the minus strand of NW_011444522.1, from coordinate 396 downwards.
TGTGGAGGTGGCAAAATTTCAGTTAAAGGGAGAATATGATGCCTCAAAGAAGAAGAAGAAGTGCAAAGACTACAAGAAAAAGCTGTCTATGCAACAAAAGCAGTTGGATTGGAGACCTGAGAGACAAGCTGGCTCATCCCGAATGCACCATGAGCGAGTTGTCATCATCAAAAACATGTTTCATCCAGTGGATTTTGAGGATGATCCACTGGTGTTGAATGAAATCAGAGAAGACCTTCGAGTAGAGTGTTCAAAGTTTGGACAAATTAGGAAGCTCCTTCTCTTTGATAGACACCCTGATGGTGTGGCCTCTGTGTCCTTTAGGAGTCCAGAGGAAGCTGATTATTGTATTCAAACCCTCAATGGAAGGTGGTTTGGTGGGCGTCAAATCACTGC
>NW_011444521.1:0-783 GCF_000754665.1 Bison bison bison | reverse complement strand
TACCTGGGTCTCTCGCATTGCTGGCAGATTCTTTACCCACTGAGCCACCTAGGAAGCCTACCTTGAGTCCTTATGCTGTGCTGACTAACTTAAACCTAACTAGCTTTATCAGCGATAAGTCCATTTTGGATCAGCATCCCAGCCTATGGGGGTAATTTCAGATGTTTTTTGTCCATTATTTTGGTTGGTCCTTTCTATTTTATGTCATCAGTGGAGCTGACTTTTAGAAAAAGTGATTCGTGACTTCATTTGATAGAGATATTGAATAGATCAGGATTAAGTTATGAAGTTCTGGGCCCTATGATAGAGAAGTTGCTTTATGCCTGTGACCTTGATTTCTTAAATTGAATACTACATACTTGTAGGAATCCACATTAGAACATGTAGATGCCCAGCCCAGGGCAGGGGACACCATCTGAAGAGTTTCTCTAGACCAGTCAGAATCTAGAAACAGTAGACTCTACTTTATGTAGATAGTGCTATCTGGGCCCCGTCAGCCCTATCATTGTGAACCTTGTCACTGCAGCTCTCCTTGGCTCTCCATCCCCTGTTGGACTCTGCATTTCAGCTTCATGTAGCTGTGGCTGGCCCTCATGACCGGTTTTGGATGAGTTTTTACTGTTCAATCTTGAAATCCTTCCTCAGGTATAGATCTGGGATTTACTGTGATCAAAACCCCTTCTTCAGCATAGTGAGTTAAAGGGATTCCTCCTTCAGCCTGCTGTTGATTGAGAGTATGATCAAAAGGCTGATAATGATCTGCTGATCGATATTCTGTCCTAG
>NW_011444520.1:0-783 GCF_000754665.1 Bison bison bison | reverse complement strand
AGGAGCTGAGGATAAAACTGTGATCACGAAACAAAAACAAAACCCATATCCCTGCTTCTTTAAACTCTTTTAAGATGGAGACAGAACTGGAATGGGGAATTTCAAGTAGCATGTGATGTATGTTACAAGAAGCCAAAGAGCCTGATGAAGACACATTTGCACCAGAAGTGGGTTTAAATGATGAGCTGTCTAGAGGAGAAACGGAGTAGATAGAATTGAAAATGGCATCACAATGGGGACTAAAGCATGAAATACTGCTCCCTAGTTCCAGGATAGAATGTGAATGGGCAGAGTATATAGCAGCAAAAAGCTACTTGAACTCTTGTGGTCTTTTGGAATCCCCCAAAGAAACCTGAACTTCTATAATAGAGCCTCTTCTTATGGAAAATCCAGTCCATGGGTTTACTGGGGACTTTCCTAACTCTGTACCCTCATGAGGGGAACATTAGACCCCCAAACCGGTACTCTAATGCCCTGGTCATTGCGATTGGTTAACGTTTGGACACATAACCTAAGTGAGAAACTCAGAGTCCTTCCTGGGATTTGATATTCTTAATAATAGATGGATGCAGTATAAAAGAGTATACCTGCCACTGCTGATTCATGGTATCGCCTCAGCTCACCTTCAGGTTGAAACACAGGAGCAATGAATAATTCTCAAGCATCTGACAGCTTCTCACCCCTACTACTACTACTACTACTACTACTAAGTCACTTCAGTCGTGTCCAACTCTGTGCCACCCCATAGATGGCAGCCCACCAGGCTCCCCCGTCCCTGGGATT
>NW_011444519.1:0-783 GCF_000754665.1 Bison bison bison | reverse complement strand
GTCCCCTCTGTGTCCAGTGTGCACCCCCTCGGTGTGTCTGAGGCGGGTGGGCTATTCCGGGAGGGCTTCCCAGAGGAAGAGGCCCAGAGTGGATCTTAGAGGCACAATCAGAGCTCCTCAAGGGGCAAGTGGAGGAGTTGCTGAGGTGTGGAGTGCAGGCCCTACTGTGTCAGCTGGAGCCCAGGCCTGGGGAGGGGGACCCTCAGTCCAGTAAATCTGGGCTTAACCTGCAGATCCCTGGTGCACGGTATCACGTGCAAGGACTTTACGAGAAGTCCTGCATAAGGAAACCAGCTCACTCTCACCTAGCAGGGCCCCCTTCTGCACACGACCCCCAGGAAGCTGCAGGAAATCGAGGCTGGCTGCATCACTACCCCAGCCATGGGGAGCACAGACACACAGGTGCTCGGCCTCAGGGACTCAGTCATCACATGACTCTCAACCACAGTTGCGGCTCCTCTAGCCCTCCCTCACAGGGAGAGGCTGGGGCCTGGCTCTGGGGTTTGGATACTGGCAGGGGTGCCCAGCAGCTGAGCCATCCAGCCATCACTCCTTGACCCACTCTCAGGGGATGGAGAGAGTTAAAGGGGGCGGACAGAGCCTGGAGTCCAGACCTCAGTGCCCGGGAAGTGCTGAGACCTTCCGTTCAGTTCAGTCGCTCAGTTGTGTCTGACTCTTTTCGACCCCATGGACTGCAGCACGCCAGGCTTCCCTGTCCATCACCAACTCCTGGAGCTTGCTCAAACTCGTGTCCATCAAGTTGGTGATGCCATCCAACCATCT
>NW_011444518.1:0-783 GCF_000754665.1 Bison bison bison | reverse complement strand
TGTGGAAGTTAGAATGTTTCAGGTATTCCATGTTAATAGGCCCCTCTCACTGGGGTCAGTGAGAGGAGAGAGGAGCTTTCCCTAGGAGGTCAGAAGAGCCTTCATGAGAGAGATATCATTTGAACCTGTCCCTGAAGAATGGATAGAATTTCAGCAAAAGGAAACCAGGAAAGTAACTCTTGGTGAAGTTACCCTTTAAAGAAAGGCAAGGAAACGGGTTAGTTAAGAACATGTCCTAGTTGAAGTGGATCAAAGGATATTTGCAGCTAAAATGGGGAAAATTTACTGTAGAGACTGGATATGGCCACAACATGAAGGACTTTGAAATCACACTAAATATAAGATTTTAATCTGTGGATGATAGGGAGCTAGAGATATTTATTAAACAAGGGAATTATGTGATCTTATAAGACACATATGGTTTCTGATTATAGGTAATAATCTACTTGCTTTATTTCTTCCCTAAAATGTACTGGTAACTTCAAAATTCTACTTGCAGTCCATATTATTTATATTGCTTTTTTTCCTCTATAGTTAAAGTGGCTAGTTCTCCATACAACGGTTTTTAATGAAAATATTAAAAGATAAAAAAAGTTGACTCCAAGGAAAAAAGTCTTCTGGAAAAGAATTTTATAAATTTACCATAAGCATTTGTAAAACCATGAAAATAAGTAGATCATAGTATTAGTGTTAGTCGCTCAGTCGTGTCCAGCCCTTTGCGACCTCATGGACTGCAGCCCACCAGGCTCCTCTGTCCATGAGATTTTCCAGGCAAGGATACTG
>NW_011444517.1:0-783 GCF_000754665.1 Bison bison bison | reverse complement strand
GAATGGGACACAGATCACACAGAGAGACGCTCATGGCACTGGAGTGGGAGGCAACACTATTGTTGGGAAGGACGAAATGTTGAAACTTTCCTCGTAAAGGGACTGTATCATGGAGGAACTGTTTATCTGATTAGGTCCCAGACCTTTCCCCAGTATCTTTCAAATCAGAAAAATATGCACAAGGGAAGGAAAAGAATTAAGGACATAGGTGGTTTTATTTGTACTGCAGAGCCTTTGAGTCTCTTTGGACTTCTGAAGTCAATTCAGGGTGAACTGAACATCCCCTTTAGAGGATGCAGTAAAAGAACTGAGAAGAACCCTCCTGCTGGAAGATGAGAATGACAAGAGATCGACACTTTAGCTTTGGGGACTGTAAGTCATGGGATGAGTCTTCGGTTTCTTGTCTTTTGGGAATCATTTCCCTACATCAGGTTGCTTTGTAGCTTTATATCAGGCAAGTTCACTCACTTGACTAGTTTGTTTCTCCTTCTAAGAATTTATTGATTCATGAAATCATCAAGTATTGCTACTGGATGCATCTCTTTCAAAGCTGGCAGTAACTGTTGCCTGGTTCTAACAGAAGCCTACTAACTCTATTGTTAGTAGAGTTATATTGTTATTTTATAACTGTTAATTTAATCTTTATTCTGCCCCCCATTATTAAAGATGATTTCACAGATAGCCACTCACTTTCACCCCAGCTCTTAGAGCCCCTGGGGTGTAAATCTTGAGGTTAATCTGACCTTCAGCCTAGATCTCATCGCAAGCCTACTCCTTGGTTTG
>NW_011444516.1:0-783 GCF_000754665.1 Bison bison bison | reverse complement strand
TTCTTATACAAGAAATGGAGACTATAGATTCCGTTTTTTTCTAGTTTTATTTATTTTATATAAAACATCTGTTGAGCTATGACTCATATTTGTTGTTTAGTCACTGAGTCATGTCTGACTCTTTTGTGACCCCATTGACTGTAGCCCGCCAGCTTCTTCTCTCCATGGGGTTTCCCACTCAAGAATACTGGATTGGGTTGCCATTTCCTTCTCCAGGGGATCTTCCTGACCCAGGGATAGAACCTGTGTCTGCTGCATTGGCAAGCAGACTCTTTACCAATGAGCCACTGAGGAAGCCCAGCATCACTCATATACTAAACACATATTAAATATATGATTCAATGTCTTTTAAAAAGCATATTAACAGAGTTGTGCAACCATCACCACAAACCATTTTAGGACACTGTCATCATTTCAAAAGGAAACTCCATACCCATTAGCAGTCTCTCCTCAACTTTCCCCAAATCCCCAGACTTAGGTAACTACTAATCTTTCTGTTTCTATAGATTTGCCTATTCTGGTCATTTCACATAAAAATAATCATAATATGCGGTCTTTCACGAATGACTTCTTTCACTTTGTATAATGTTTTCAAGGTCCATTCATGTTGTAGCGTGAATCAGTACTTCATTCTTTTTTATGGCTGAGTAGCATTACATTGGAGAAGGCAATGGCACCCCACTCCAGTACTCTTGCCCAGAAAATCCCATGGACGGAGGAGCCTGGTGTGCTGCAGTCCATGGGGTCGCTAAGAGTTGGACATGACTGAGCGACTTCACTTTC
>NW_011444515.1:0-783 GCF_000754665.1 Bison bison bison | reverse complement strand
GGGCTCCTCTCCTCCTCGGTCGCTCCAGCAGGTACTGTTTGTAGACTTCCTCCTGCCTGGAGGAGTGACCGTCTTTTGTAGGTTTGCTTGGCATTCTCCTAAATATTAGGGATCTTGAGCATCTTGGGGTACAGTTTATTTATCTTGAGCATCTTGGGGTACAGTTTATTTATCTAGAGCATCTTGGGGTATGGTTTATTTATCTTGAGCATCTTGGGGTATGGTTTATTTACTTATTTCTCTATCCCCAGTGTGAGTATATTTACTTCTTCAAATTGACTTCCTGAAAGTCAGCTGAGATTCAAATTTTTTTTAGCATTATCTACTGCAGGCTTTTTCCTGAGAATAGGGTTATTGACACAACCCAGGCCTTGTGAATCAGAAGGGAAAACAAACTTGTGGAAAAGTTGTTGTTAGAGGAAACGTCCAAAAGGTGGCAGCACTTCTTCATGCCCACCTCTGGTTCTTAGGGCCACCAAGCTAGAGGGAAAGGCAGCTTCCTGGGCTGGGAGTGAGCATGGGATGTGCCTTAGCGAACGCCCAAGGGCATTTCATTACTCCCCCTAAGACGTCACCACCGGGCCCCTTCAAGACTGATCACGATGAGGGCCCCTGTACGCTGCTGAGACTGCTCACTGCCTAGGAAGCTGGACTGTCAGAAAGGAGGCTCGCGCTGGGAAGCCCAGCACTGGAGAGGTGGAGGCCAAGTGACTCCAGCCTCCAAGATCCTCGCTGCCTGGATGCCATCGGAACTCTGCGCCGAGCCAGAGCAGAGCAGGCAGT
>NW_011444514.1:0-783 GCF_000754665.1 Bison bison bison | reverse complement strand
TTAATTAGAAAAAAAAAAAAAAAATCAGCTGGTGGCACTAAGTTATCCTATTTGCTGCTATGATTTAGGAGGCAGGTTATGGGAATTTTGCTCCAAGCAGAGAGGGATGATGGCATTCTGAGGCCTGAGAAGCAGAAGGACAGTTCGAGTCCATGGCTGATCCAGGAGCAATTTGGACAAAGAGAAGCTTCTGCAGCAGCCACCCTCAAAAAGCGCTGTCCAATCTCATGCCTGGTCCTGTCCCCACATCACCCCCTCCTCTGCTCACATGGTCACTCCCGGCTGGGCTTCCAGACCAGAGCAGGGCAGCCACGGCCCCCACATCCCAGCCTGTCCTGCCTGAGGGCTGGGGCTGGGCACCCACCTGGACACTGGCCCCTCACCTCCTGTGCGCTGAGCTGGGACTCAGTTTCCCCACTGTCCCCCAAGACTGCCCTGCCTCCCTCTGGTAGCCAGGCTGGCTGGAAAGCACAGGCTCTGGAAGCAGTCATACCTCAGTTCCCATCTGCAGCATCAGCATCATAGAAGACGGAGGAGGAGGAGGAAGCGGAGGAGGAAGAAGATCGTATGAAATTTCCTAGCAGCCACAATTTTAAAAAAGTAAAAAGAACTAGGTAAAATTACTTTTAGGAATATGTTGTATTGAACCCTAAATTTTGAGGATGTGTGTGTGCTTCATCTCTCAGTCGTGTCTGACTCTTGCGACCCCACGGGCTGTAGCCTGCCAGGTTCCTCTGTCCATGGGATTCTCCAGGCAAGAGTACTGGAGTAGGTTGCCATTTC
>NW_011444513.1:0-783 GCF_000754665.1 Bison bison bison | reverse complement strand
TTGGTGATGGACAGGGAGGCCTGGCGTGCTGTGGTTCATGGGGTCACAAAGAGTTGGACATGACTGAGCCACTGAACTGAACTGATACAGATTTCAGGATTTTTAGAGAAGATATGAGTATGACATCACCATAGTAAAAATATGTTTCTTCAGGTTCCCATAAGTTATGGGTATATAAAATCTCATATCTATTTGCCTTTACTGTACAAAAGACTGCATCTTGATTCTCAGAGTTTGTGACAAAAAATTAACTTGTGGAAAGCTCCATATATTCAAGATGGCATTACCTAATATGCAAACAACTAAAACTTCTGTTTTATTCTAATGATGTTTGGATTCACCTAAAGGTTAGATTTCTTTATTGCTATTTCTTAATTATTAAGGGAATAAGGGGGAAACATTTGGCATCATTTACAAAAACTGTGTAAATTTGGCAGAAAGTCATAGAATAATTCAAGGCATTTATTAAAATTTATTCATAACTCTAAGTTGGTTACATTACAAAATGGATAATTTAACTCTTGTATAAATTATGCAATTGAGAATAAATTGAAATGATTCTAATGTAGAAACATAACTAAGAAATAAAACTGATCACTTTCATTGTTCTCAATGAATTTTTAAAAAGACACTTAAACTAAGGTTTCAAATAATTCATTTTACTTACACGATTTCAGAATAATGTCTTTAATTGAGATGTACATGGAGGAATAAGAACAAGATAAATATAATTAAAATTACCATTCAGGAATAAAAAAACAGGAAAGGCTTTAAGGATACTCC
>NW_011444512.1:0-783 GCF_000754665.1 Bison bison bison | reverse complement strand
GCGTTGGAGAAGGAAATGGCAACCCACTCCAGTGTTCTTGCCTGGAGAATCCCGGGGACGGGGGAGCCTAGTGGGCTGTCTATGGGATCGCACAGAGTCAAACACAGCTGAAGCAATTTAGCAGCAGCAGCAGCAGCAGTAATCCCTGGGTAGGAAGAAGAAAGGGTGGTAACCTGAAAACCCAGTGAAAAATAATGTTTCAAAGAGGATGGAGTCAGCAACTGCGTCATGTGCTTTGATCAAGTAAGATGAGGACGGATATTGGACCATTGGATTTAGAAACATGAAGGTCATTGGTGAACTTGACCAGGACAGTTTCAGCACAGTGATGGAGGCAAAAATCTGCTTAGAGCAGCTTAAAGAGTAAGGGAGAGAAATTGGAGACAGCAAATTTAGAAAACTATTTTGAGAAGTTTTTCTGCAAAGCAAAGTAAAGAAGTGGGATGTCTTCTAGGGAAAGTGTTCTTTAATGTCCGCTGGGTCCAGCTCTTTGGTGGTGTTCAGTTCCTCTGCATCCTTGCTGAGATTCTGCCTAGTATTTTACTGAAAACCGAAAGAGCTGAAGCTCCCAACTCTAATTGTGGGTTTGTTTGTTTCTCCTTTTAATTCTGTCGGTTTTTACTTTATGTATTTCACAGCAGTGTCATCTGGTGATTGCAAGCTTAGTATTGTTATGTTTTCTTGGCGAATCGACCTTTTTATCACTATGTAATGTCCCTTTTTAATCCCTGGTAACTTTCTTTGATCTGAAGTTTACTTAGACAGATGATAATACAATCACTC
>NW_011444511.1:0-783 GCF_000754665.1 Bison bison bison | reverse complement strand
TCAACTCCTCCAACTGCACTCCATCTCAGGGCCTTTTGTATATACTATGCCCTCTGCCTGGAACACTCTTCTCCCAGACATCTGCTTGGCATTCTCATTCACTGTGTTCAACTCTGTCCAAATGTCAGTCTCCTAAGAGAGGTTTTCTGCAATTATCCTTTTAAAAGCAGCCCCCATTCTCTTCTATTCCTTTGCCATGATTTGTTTTTTTCTTACAGAACTTATCACTACTTGACATTATAATGTGTATTTTATTTGTTTATCATCTGTCTTCCTCACTGGAGAGTAAGTTCTACGAGAGAGGAAACTCTGTGCATTTCCTTCATTGCTACATTGCCAGCAAATAGAACATATCAGCTTGGCATATATTGGTTACTCAGAAAACATTCACAAAATAGAACAGGTGAAGCTTCCAACCTAATGAGCTCCACAGCTCGGATGGCAGAGCCACAGATAATCAGCATCAGGACTGATTTCTTCTCACTGTGGCTTTTCCGGAGTTTCACCCATTTGGGGCAGACTGAAAAAAGACCATAAGAAAAACATTACCCTACGTATAGCAAAATAAGGCCTCCAAAGTTGAATATTGTCCAATTCTTCACTATTATTTAATATAATGAGCATTGTTCAGATACTATTCTCTGGTTATGTTAGATATTAAAATGGAACATCATTAATTTATACCACAAAACATAAAATATGCTAAGTAACTAAATGTGACCAGCTTTAGAAGTAAAAAAAGTTTGTACCAAAAAAAAAAAAAAAAAAAAAAAAAAAAAAATT
>NW_011444510.1:0-783 GCF_000754665.1 Bison bison bison | reverse complement strand
CAGTTTCCTCGCTCTGGGGAGGCCAGGCCTGGAGCAGGGAGGGTGAGTGGAGAGGGAGGGTGAGTGGAGAGGGAGGGTGAGTGGAGCAGGGAGGGTGAGTGGAGCAGGACCACCCTCTGAGCTCCAACAATATGGTCCTGCTCAGGTTGTGCAGGGACCGGGCTTAGCCAGAAAGCACATGCGTGATGATCGTCATGTCGGTGCTGGTGCCCCCACCAGAGCCTGCCCAACGTTTCTGGTTCCAGCCTCTGCCCTTTCCCAGCCAGGACCACCATGCCTTTCCCAATAGCTTTTGTATGGGTTTTTGCTTGATTTCTGTTCTAATTTACAAACAAGAATGCTGACTTCACTGAACAAGTTCCACCCCTTAGGGAGGGGCTTGGGGACACCTGCTCTGTCCAGCACTGCCTGAGGCTCTGCTGGGCGCCCGCTCAGTGGGTACACGAGATTGAGCAGAGTAAGAGGGGGCTGGAAGCTGCCTAGCAGCAAATCTAGCAGCAAATCTATATCCACACCCCTCAATCCACATAACAGAGGGTACAGGCAACCATGTATTTATATCCACTCTGTGTTTGCCTTGTGCTTTAACACAGGCCATCTCATCTAATCTTATTGTTTATGTGGAACAGTGTTATTGTCCCTGCTGACAGAAACAGAAGCTGAGACTCAGAAAAGAGAGGTTTGCCAACAACACAGAAATAATACAGGTTTGCTGCACTCCTGAGCCACGTTCTTTCTGTCTCACCAAACTTCCACCTGAGACAGGTAGGTGTGGGGGTCTGT
>NW_011444509.1:0-783 GCF_000754665.1 Bison bison bison | reverse complement strand
GATGTGGACACAGTCTTGTGCCCACATCTGTCCACAAGAGAGTCTGGGAAGTGTCTGGGGTTTGGGGACTCTGTGAGTAACAGGAAGAATGAAAGAAGGACTATTGGGTGATGAGCTGCTTCTCAGACACAAGCAGTATAAGCTGTAATTGCTGAGAGCACGTCCCATCTTCTGAAGACACTAGCAAATTACTTTTAGTTCCTCAAAGACCAAACACGTTTCTAATTAGGAAGGATCTTTATTAATCGGATGAGCCCATCTGGCTTTCCAACTCTAACACACTTTGTGTGTTCTTTAATAATAATGATCATTTCCTTTAGAAACAGTTTGTCATTCAGATGGTATTTTCAGCAATTTTGTTTGAATTAGAGAAGCTTAACTGTAAAAGGGCAATGCAATCCCAGAACACTTTCCCAAACTATGTTTTGTGTCTATCCTGCAAGATGATTCTGGAAAACAGATGCATGAAACATCCCCCAGCTTGCCCTTGACAGTTCCGTGGAATGTGCTGCCCATTAATCCTTTGAGGCAGGAGAAATCACCTCATTTTCTAAAGCCAGTGTGGGACTGACTCACTCAGTTCCTGAAGCCCTTCCAACCATGACCTTTAACCCTTCCATGCTACCACACTTCACAGAACACACTTTGAGAAACACTTTCGAGGGTGGTAAAAAATGAGCAAAAATAAGAAACATGGTTTAAAACAATCAGCAATAGACTCAGTGCACAAATTATCGCCTGTCACAGGGTTCAAGAGTGGGCTGTCCCCAGCAAGACCCTGAG
>NW_011444508.1:0-783 GCF_000754665.1 Bison bison bison | reverse complement strand
GTGACCCTACATGGCATGGCTCATAGTTTTATTGAGTTAGAGAAGTCTGTGGTCCATGTGATCAGATTTGTTAGTTTTCCATGATTGTTGTTTTCAGCTCCCTTCAAGTGGTATCAATTTTCCTTTCCTCCCTGATGATGATTTTCTCCCTGGGATTTGGTGGGTAAATTGATTGTATTTTGTGCTTCTTCTTAGGAAACCAGTCTGATTCACAGATATAAACCCAAGTTCTCTAATCCAGCTCTGTTCATAATAAAGGTCAGATCATTTCCATGCCCATGTCTGCTTTTTGGTTTATTCATCACCTTTTTCAGAATACAATATTTATCAAAGTTCCCCTCAAACATTTGGTGGTCCCAGATGGCCGGTGGGGTCAGCATGTGACTGGCATTTGGTGAGTAGAGGACAGAGATATTCCTAAACACCCTACAAAGCACAGGATGGCCTTATAGAACAACATACTGTTTGACCCAAAATAGCAATAGTGTTATGATTGAGAAACTCTGCTCCAACTTTACAACATTAAGTCAATGGGGTACCTCCAGGAGCAAAATTAGGTTATTTTAATCCCTTTTTGCATCTTCCCAAATATCTCCCACCCAAAACTATAAAATATAGAGAAAAGGTAAGAGTGAAAATCATCGACACAGCTATTCTGATCCATAAAATCAAACATCCAAAGGTCTACAATTCTTACTTTTCATGTCATTCCAATGTCAACCATGGAACTAAATACATTTCATAATTAAATTACTGCCCAGAAATCACCTTCATTCCTAATAC
>NW_011444507.1:0-783 GCF_000754665.1 Bison bison bison | reverse complement strand
TAAAATCCCAAAACAAAGGTTTACTGGCTTATATAATATGGAGAACTAAGTATGATTCTGCCTCTAAGTTAAATGGCCACCTAAACAAATTCTTGCCTGCCTTCAAATCTGAATCATCTGGTTTGAGCAATACTGATCTAAAATATCAGAAACATACTAGACCAATGCCACCTCATTCTGTATTTCTGAATGAAACTTGGAAGCTCAGCTAATATAACTAGAACCTCAGTCAGTTAGCAGAGGTTTTATACTAAGAACTCATTGCTGATTTACAAAGTCAGCCTTCAGTCAGTTCAGTTGCTCAACCCTGTCCAGCTCCTTTTCACAGTTTCAGATATTTAAAATTACTCAAGTAATTTAAGTTTGGAAATGACAATTAGCCTTTTAAATTTTACTTTTACTCACTGCATCATGACTAACTACTATACCCCTCCTGTGAATTCCTGGAAAAACTTCTGCAGCACTTACTTACCCTGCAGTATTAATTAGCATGTAACAGGTATGCTTATGTTTATGTACTTGTGTAATTTGTTGATTGTAAATTTCAGAGAGTACTGACCATATAAGAGGGTTTCTCCTAAGTGTCTCAAAGGCCTTGATACTTTACGTAGAGTAGTTTTTTGAATAAACGTGGCTGATATTTGGATGCTGGGAGAATTCAGTGCCAGTCTGGAAAGCACATTAGATTGCAAGTGCCTTGAAGGCATCAGTTCAGTTCAGTTCAGTTCAGTCGCTCAGTCATGTCCCACTCTTTGCGATCCCATGGACTGCAGCACACCAGGC
>NW_011444506.1:0-783 GCF_000754665.1 Bison bison bison | reverse complement strand
TTTCATGCATTGGAGAAGGAAATGGCAACCCACTCCAGTGTTCTTGCCTGGAGAATCCCAGGGACAGAGGAGACTAGTGGGCTGCCGTCTATGGGGTCGCACAGAGTCGAACACGACTGAAGTGACTTAGCAAGAAGGGGAAATTTGACTTGTGCAGAAGAGGAAAAGGCAATGTGATAACGGAGGCAGAAATTGGAGTGAAGCCAACAGGTGCCTGCAGCCACTTCCAGAAGTTGGAAGAAGTAAGGAACAGATTCTCCTCTAGACCCTCCAGAGAAACAAGACCTAGCAACATTTTGATTTTGGCCCACTCATGCTAATTTTGGAATTTTGGCCTCCAAAATGGTGAAAAATAAATTTCTGTTGCTTAAAGCCACCTAGTATGTGGTAATTTGTTACAGTTACCATAGAAACTAATACAGATTTATGGAACTGGGAGTGGGGTGCTGCTGTAACAGACACCTAAACATGTGGAGATGGCCTTGGAATTGGATAATGGGTAGAGACTGGGAGAATTTTGAGAAGCATGATAGAAAAAAGCCTAGATTGCTTTGAACGTACTGTTGGTAGAAAGATGAATGCTTGAGGCTCTGCCAGTGCATGCTAAGTCACTTCACTCATGTCCAACTCTTTGCCACCCCAAGGACTGCAGCCCACAAGGCTCCTCTGTCCATGGTGATTCTCCAGGCAAGAATACTGGAGTGGATTGCCATTCTCTCCTCCAGGGGATCTTCCTGACCCAGGGATTGAACCCATGTCTCTTATGTCTCCTGAATTGGCAGG
>NW_011444505.1:0-783 GCF_000754665.1 Bison bison bison | reverse complement strand
TTATAGTTTACAAATGAGGATTTTAAGGAGTATTTAGATGCTTGAATGTTTTGAGGGCACTTCCTTTTAATGGCACCTCCTACCTTTCTCCATCCGCTGATGGGCAAAGAGCCTGATTTGTTACTCAGAGGAGCAAGGGCTGTGGGAAGTTCAGAGGTTGGACCTTTGCAGGTTAGGGTTGCCACATAAAACTCTCAAAAAACAGTCAATATTTAGTACTTTCATGCTTTAGTCACTTTTTCCCTACAATTAGGCCAAGGTCGGGATCTTGTGGTATTTTATCTACATGTAATAAATAGCTGAGTGAGGGAAAAAAAAGAAAACAGTTCTGTGAAGAGGGTTGTCTTTAATCCTTTTATCTGAAACTGTCTTTGCTAGGAAAATAGCTTATTATATGTAGCCTTATGCACTTGAAGTAAAAGCCTTCTTTGTTTTCCTAAGAACTTAAGAGTATCTTTGTGAAATAGTTGTATATCAATAATTGTACATTTCATTAACAGGGACTTTGATGTGGGCTCTGCTTTTATTGGATCATCTTCCCTCTAGCTGTTTTACTGGCCACAGACAAAGGAAGTTGTCAGTATGTTTATGTTCTGTATGTGGGTACAATAAGAATTTGTTCAGTCACTAAGTCATGTCTGACTCTTTGTGACCCCATGGACTGCCACATGCCAGGCTTCCCTGTCCTTCATTATCTCCTGGAGCTTGCTCAAACTTAGGTCCATTGAGTTGGTGATGCCATCCAACCATGTCATCCTCTGTTGTCCCCTTCTCGTCCTGCCC
>NW_011444504.1:0-783 GCF_000754665.1 Bison bison bison | reverse complement strand
GAGGCCTGGCGTGTTGCGATTCATGGGGTCGCAAAGAGTCGGACACGACTGAGCGACTGAACTGAACTGTCCCTGGTACTTATTATTTAAAGAAATAATGAAGTAAACATATAAGTTCAAAATACTCATAACTGAATGGTAAATTCAATTTTATTTCTAGGCTTTTATTAGACATGTGAATAATTGCATTCCTTCCTAATGCACTCACATGTTGCCCCTACTTCCTTGATAGGAACCACAAGGATCTCCACCTTCTAAACTGACACCAGCAGATGTATATCCAGAGAGGTTATTGTCCCTCAAATCATAAAAAGCATAATACTCTCCCTATTATTTATTAATTAAATCAGTCCACTTTGAAATATCCGTTGTCTCTACCCCGATCTGGCTAACCATCTACCAAAAAAATTATGTGATTCTGGGTTTCAAAAAGCATCTTCACTCGAAACTGCCTCAAATAAACTACAGCTGTGTACTTGGTACATTCAAATATATCTTCCCTTCGTAAACAAGGAGAAATGTATGCTGATGTAATACTTTTTTTTTTTACTCTTTTTAATACTTTTTTCCCCCAAACTCTAAAAGGATGTCCCAATACTACATATTCTTGAAAATAAAACCAACTGTTTGACACCATCCAGTTTTTCATGCTTATGATGCTAGTGCGAGTGCTAAGTCGCTTTCAGTCGTGTCTGACTCTTTGCGAGTCCACCAGGACTGTAGCCCGCCAGGCTCCTCTGTCCACGGGATTCTCCAGGCAAGAATACTGGAGTGGGTTGCTGT
>NW_011444503.1:0-783 GCF_000754665.1 Bison bison bison | reverse complement strand
TAGTTTTGTTGCATCACTCAGTTGTGTCCCACTCTGCGACCCCATGAACTGTAGCCCAGCAGGCTCCTCTGTCCATGGGATTTCCCAGGCAAGAATACTGGAGTGGGTTGCCATTTCCTACTCCAGGGGATGTTCCTGACCCAAGGACTGAAACCAGATGTCCTGCATTGGCAGGCGGATTCTTTACCACAGAGCCACCAGATAGGTCGCATATACAAAATAAACACATAAAAACCAAGAGGGCTTGCACGTGGCAACAATAACCAGACTCCAGGAAGGCAGCTCCACTGTTTCCTAGCGCACATGGGCTGGGAATCCACGCCCTGTCAAGTCTACTCCACCTGCTGCCGGTAATTCTGCTCTCAAGCAACAGCAAGTCTGTTCCTCTTTCCCCGACGGCACTTCAGATATCTAAGGACGGCAACCAAGACTCTCCAACTGTCTTGCTCTGGGCTGAAGATCCTCCCAGCTAAACAAGCGTATCTTCCCAGGTAGACTAAGTTAAGGTTCCACAAAACAGAAAGAAATGGTTCAAATACTTGAAAACAAGCCTTCCTGGTACTCTCAAGTTCCTTCTCTTAGGAAGACCCAGGCACACAGAAACTGTTGGCAACTAATTACAAACCTCTTTAATTTTTTAAAAAAAATATTTACTTGGCTGCGCCAGGTCTTATTTGCAGCATGCAGGTTCTTTAATTACAGCATGTGGGATCTAGTTTCTGGAACAAAGATCGAACCCAGGCCCCCTGCACTGGGAGCATGAAGTCTTAACCACTGGACCAG
>NW_011444502.1:0-783 GCF_000754665.1 Bison bison bison | reverse complement strand
ATGTGGCTCAGTGGTAAAGAATCCCTCTGCCAAGGCAGGAGCCTTAGGTTCAATCCTTGGGTCAGGAAGATCCCCTGGAGAAGGAAATGGCCACCCACTCCAGTATTCTCGCCTGGAAAATCTGAGGGATAGAGAAGCCTGGCAGGCTACGTCCAAGGGGTCACAAGGAGTTGAGCATGACTTAGTGACCAATACTTCATAGGGTTGTCAAGGAGATAAATGTGAAAATATGAAAAGCATCCAGCATAGTATTAGGTACACAACAGGGGCTCAATAGATGCAACTTCTTTTCAGTGACACTTATATAGCAATATGAGCTTATTTAATCCACAGATGGGAGAAAAGTCAGGATAAAGTATCAAATCCACTTTTTCCAAGAAACTACTTGTCTCTCTGTTTAAAATCCTATTATAATCTGTTTAAAATATAAAATAAAGATTAAATCCTGATGTAGATTAAATTTGTAGTTAGAAACACCAGACATAAAAATGCATTCTTATGTGTTATATTTATAATGGAAGATAAATAAAATGCCTGCAAGTACTAAGAAATTAGAACATAGAAGCTGTTGAAATAAAAGTTATAGTGATGAGAATCCATTCACTTAATTTCACAAATTTCTTCCTCTTTTATTTCTGTGATGAGTCTATAAAAGATGCCACCCATTCCCTCCCAAAATGCAAAATCCAGGCTTTCAGCTAGAAAGCAAGTGATTAGGAATTCTAGAAGGAATAAATAAATCTGTCTTTATTAATTAAGACTCTAAATAAAATACAGCCCCTT
>NW_011444501.1:0-783 GCF_000754665.1 Bison bison bison | reverse complement strand
TCCTGATAAGACTTTTATTGGCATAACACTGTATACATGTCTCTGCTTCACTTTTCTAATCAAACAACTGCTGTAAACTGCCTAAGATGGGTATCTATGGCGGCGTTTATTCCAGGCGCTGTACAATCCAAATACAACTGCTGCCTAAGATTGGGGACTGGGGAAGGGCCACATAAGAGCAGTGGAATTCTTTTATTGTGTCAACAGGAGAATGAGAATAGTCTGGTACCTTGGCTGACTTGTTCCACACACACAACACAACAGAAGACAGGTTTTGGAAATTCACTGAATACATTTTTATTGAGCACCTACTATGTACACCAGACACTGACCCAGATGCTGGTGGTACAGATACAGCAGAAGACAAAACAAAAACCCCAGCCCTTACAGAGCTCCTGGAGCTTACATTCCTGTGAAATTAAGGCAAGAAAACTAATACATGGAGAAAAGGACAAGTTATGGGCCAAAGAACAGTTCCTCTGAAGAATAACAAAATGGATCCCTATTGTTGAAGTCAGAAGAAACAATGAAGTCCCTACAGGGTGACCCAAAAAACACAGGGCCCTGCTGAGCTCCCTGCCCCAAGCCTGAGAAAGAAAGGGTCACAGTCTCCCCTCTGCCACATCTAAGGGTGGAGGTCAATGCACAGTGCTCCCCAGCAGGGCCACAAGGCCAGTGAAGAGTCTGTCCACAAACCAGAGGAAAGCCATGGTTGTGTAAATTCGTTTCAATCAAGACAACAGTCTCTCAAATATGAAATTCAATGAAGATGAGCATTAACTG
>NW_011444500.1:0-784 GCF_000754665.1 Bison bison bison | reverse complement strand
TCGTTCAGATCTTGTTTAGAAAGAATATACAGGAGGGGGGACATGAAGCAAGGATTCTCTCTTAGTCTATAGAATAGGGGCTCCCTTGTGAGAAGAGAAAATTTAGAATGTACACAGGTCAAATCTCATTCTAGTGACAACTAGTGAGGGTTATGCCCTCCTTGTATTTGTGTTAAGATACCCAACCAAGGTTTTGGCTGCCTTTGTATTTTTAACCTTAGGAAGATATGAAGAAAGACTGAGAAAGGAAAGAATTTCCTGTGCTGAATAACTTTTGACAATGATTTTCATTCTAAATGATGTTTAAAAGCAGTGTTATTCTTGGCCATTATCTAGGATCCTAAAATACTTTCAGTGTAGTGCACTATTCATTGTAATGATGTTCCTTTTGTAATGAATTTAGAGCTTATTTGGTCAGAAATAGCACCAAATTGGATTGGATAAACACAAATTTTGCTGAAGTTATGAAAAAAGAATCATTATCTTAGAAGTTTCTAGGAGACAAAAAGTGTATCAAAGTGGCAACATAATAGCTTATATTGTTTGCTCCTTGGAAATGTCTCTGCTTTGAAAATTCAATTTAGAGTTTATATTGCCATAAGAAATATTCTGGATGGAATATCACTTGAAGCAAATATTATTTTTCTAGTAATTGTAGAAGAATGGAGGTCCCAAAACCAACTCATAAATGAGGACATATAAATTCAGACCAAGATCCTGTAAAATGTTTCAGTTTTATTACACATCTATGATAACTCATTAAAAATAAAAGAAATACATGTAT
>NW_011444499.1:0-784 GCF_000754665.1 Bison bison bison | reverse complement strand
CCATTGAGTCAGTGATGCCATCCAACCATCTCATCCTCTGTCGTCCCCTTCTCCTCCTGCCCTCAATCATTCCTGGAAACCCTATTCACCACTATTGGCTGCAAAGAAGGTTGCAAATGAAGACTCAACTGAGGAATATTTATGTCCTAGAAAAAGACTTGAATATTCTTAATGAGGAAGAAAGGGGAGAATGGACATTAGGCAAGTGGCCTTTTCTGTCATTAGTACTTTATAATTGCTTTGTAATTAGAGCTATGTACCATTCCTTTTGCAAATATAGCATCTACTAAAATTTTCATAATATGGTTTCAGATCAATGGATGATTCCATTTACTTGTCTTTATAGTGCCCTAAATAAGAATCACTTCATGATTTATTATGGAGTGGTACACACTTATATCAGTAGGGCATATTATTTATTAAAATTTCTAATGGTTTAAAAAATATTGTTTCCATATGTGCTTCCTTAATTACTAGTGAATTAAAGCATAGTTTTCATTGCTTATAGATATGACCATCTACAATCTCAGAAAGCATCTCCCTTTCAGAATGCATGGCCTAGTCTGGTTTAAGTATCTCACTACTAAACACATAGTCAAAACAAAACAAAAATCTAAATTTTTGTTTAGATTGATCACAATGATCAGTCCAGGTATTGCCAAACAGGTATCTTCATTTGACTGTATAGTTAAGATAATTAGGGTAACTGATTATTTTTATACAAAGAAGTTTTACAAAAATTTAGTTTTGTTATACTCAAAATGAGTACAATTTTTACAATTTT
>NW_011444498.1:0-784 GCF_000754665.1 Bison bison bison | reverse complement strand
CAAGGCCAAATAAGCTGACAGGGCTTGAGGAAGCAGGTCACAGACATCTGCTCACCAGCGCCTCAGGCTTGCTCCCTCCCCGGAGGCACATTGCTATATGTCTACTGTGGTTCTGCATCCACTGATCCCAGCTGACTTTGGGAAGTTCACCCCATGCACTTGTCACTTTGCAGAACAGGCATCAGAGGCCTGATCTGTACAAACAGACTGCCCGGGAGGGTTGCCAAGGGAAGCGAGGGAAGATGAGGAAGTCCTGCCCATCAGAGAAGGTACTGGTCCCCTTTCCCGGTAGGCAAAATGAGATCAGATCCTGCAAATGTGTCCAGCATCTTAGCTTCTCAGAGTGGCATCATGGACAGTGATCTCTTGTCAGAGAGGAGCATATTTGTCCAGTGTTTCTTGGCCAATAAATGATAAAAATGGGGCTTGGTCCTGGGTCTCTTCTATTACTTCACTGTCCATTCAACAGTTGCCGTTTCCTGAGCCTTTACTAATCCTTTCCACTGCCCAGGACACAAAGAAGAGCGAGGCCCAGACCCACCCTCACGGGCACTATGCAGACGCCTTCCTCAGTGAGCACACCAGCATCCTGCCCTGGACCAGCCTCTCACAAGGACCCCCACCCCATCCTACTCGGGCACCAACATCTGGTGCTGCGGTGCCCCCTGCACAGACTCCTCCTCACCCACCTGGGGTCTGATGGTCTGCAGGGCGCTACCCACTAGGCAGGGGCTTCCCAGGTGGCGCTAGTGGTAAAGAACCCACCTGCTAATGCAGGAGGCAT
>NW_011444497.1:0-784 GCF_000754665.1 Bison bison bison | reverse complement strand
GTTGGGAAATGTTAATGAAACAATGTTAAGAAAGGCACACAAACTTGAACAGTTAGTACGGTAACAAGTGTATAATATCTTTAGGCAGGCACACACACACACACACACACACACATACACACAAGATAAATGGAAATGTTATTACAGTAACTTCGATTATTTCTCAACAGTAAGATATAAATGATTGTTATATTCTGCAGTGCTTTCTATAGTTTTTATGTTGAATCTTTACTGTTTTTATGATCATGGGGAAAATTGTTTCATAAAGATAGCTCTCTTCTACAAACACATATTCTGCCCACAAAGTTTTCCTAAAAGTACCCAGTGGTCACAACACTATGGCTTTGACAAGAAGTGCCTTCCCCACCCTTGACTGTTCCAGCGCGTGTCTTTGTCTCATCAGTGGACACTGTGTTGCTGCCCTCAGAACAGTATCATCTCTCACGATGAGTCTCCACCACTCCAGAGCTTCCATCTACGCACCCTCTTGGCAGAGATGGTTCAGAACTGAGTAGGCCAGTCAGTTTAGGACAGAAAGACAGAAGGATCACTGTCCTCAAAGTAACTGGGAGCGCGGAGGCAGAGATTCTTCAGAACAGACAGGACAAGACCGCTGGCCCCATCCTGTGAACGCAGAGGGACCAGTCTCACGGGGAAGAGGATGCCCGAGACAGCAGAGCCGGAACTGAGCCTCTGAGAGGATTCTTGAGAAGCCAAACAAAGCCGGATGCCTGTACCAACTTTGGTTTTCCTGTCCTGCACAGTAACAACACACCTCACAGTT
>NW_011444496.1:0-784 GCF_000754665.1 Bison bison bison | reverse complement strand
TGCAGCCCACCAGACTCCTCCGTCCATGGGATTTTCCAGGCAAGAGTACTGGAGTGGGGTGCCATTGCCTTCTCTGGCACCGGCATGCAGCAGGCTCTTAATATGCATTCAATACACTGACTCGTCATCCCAAAGCCTACAGTCAGGAAACACGCCAGCCCTGGGGTCCTTTGTCAGGGACCCTGGAGGGTGTAAAAGCTGTGTGATTTCTGTTGAATCAGTTGCCTTCTCTGGGCCTTGGATTCATCGGGGATTAAGTGTACCCCCAACTCTAGTTCCCAAGTTTTCATACACTGGGACTAGGATTGCCAGGGTGGTGAGTGGTGGGGAGTCCAGGACACCAACCATCTCCTTCTGCGTGGCCTTGTTCCAGGCCGTAGTTTTACTCTGATGAGACAATGATGAGAAGCTAAGATGCTGCAGGCCAGAAGTCCCAGCTCTGCACAACCCCTCAAGGTCCAGGAGCTGGTACCAGGGAGCCCTTGAGATCAGTGGTCCAATGGACCCAATGTATAGGGAGCAAACTGAGAGGAGCTTACAAGAGCTCACACCACAGGGCAAAGGGTAAAGGGCAAGGCCAAGCCTGGGACCCACAGAGGCGCACTGCTCACCACCCCCACGCACTTCTTGGCAAATGATGCTGGCCAGGCCTCCTCACGCGGCCTGGTCCTCCCAGGACAGCTGGCATCATCTCTGTTGCTCCAGCCTTGACCCCCTCACTGCTTCTCTTCTAACCCCAAACGACCAGCCCAGGAAGAATGGGTTCCTCTGTGAGATACCTGGG
>NW_011444495.1:0-784 GCF_000754665.1 Bison bison bison | reverse complement strand
TGTGTGTGTGTGTCTGTGTGTATGTGGTATGTGTCTGTGTGTCTGTGTGACTGTGTCTGTGTCTGTGTGACTGTGTGTGTCTGTGTGTGTGTTAGGACATCAGCAGGACAGTGTGTGTCTGTGTGACTGTGGGTGTCTGTGTGTGTCTTTGTGTGTGCTGGGACATCAGCAGGACAGGTGCGGTGGGTGGGAAGAAAGCAGCAGCCATCCAGCTGGCCTGCTCGCTCACTCATGACTCCTTTCTCCTCCATTCCTGCCCTCGCCCAGATCTACCTTCTCCCAAGACTGTGGTTCCCCAGGAGTGGAGCTCGGTGGAGGAAGATGATGAGTCCGAGGACTCCCAGGTGAGCTGGGGATTCCTTCCTCTTTTGATGAGACCCCTCTCTGCAGTTCTTAGTGGACTGTCACACTCCCTTCCTCAGCCTGGAATTTCCAGGCCCCACGAAAGTCTGTCTGGGGATGTGAGCCCCACGAGGTCTCTGGTGGGAAACAGGACATGTTCCATAGTCGTCAGATGTGGAGTGGAGGGTATCAGGTGGTGGGTGTAACTCCATCCATGTATACCCTCCAACCCTTCACTCATAAATGCTTCATGACTTAACCATTCATTCCTCTGTCCTCTCATTTATTCACCCAAGCTTTCATCTGCCTACTCATCCATATACCCATTCCACCTATCCATCCATCACCCGTTCATCCAGCCGTCCATTATCCACCCATCCATCACCCATTCATCCATCCATCCATCCATTATCCATCCAGCCATCATCATCATCCACCCATC
>NW_011444494.1:0-784 GCF_000754665.1 Bison bison bison | reverse complement strand
TGACCTGCATACAGGTTTCTCAAGAGGCAAGTCAGGTGGTCTGGTATCCCCATCTCTTTCAGAATTTTCTACAGTTTATTGTGACCCACATAGTCAAAGGCTTTGGCATAGTCAATACAAAAACTTAGATTAATTGGTTAGTCAATCTAGGTGAATTACTGGAGGAAACTGCTAAAAGTAGAACCAGTGAAATATTACTAGAATTAACATGTATTTCTTTAAGATGATAGATGAGGGGGATCTAAGTTTTTAAAATATGGAATAAAATAACAAATCTTATGCTATTTATAATATGCTGAACATGCACCATTCTAATAGGCCTTGTTTGGAAAAACTTGATAAGGATTCTGGTCACCAATTTCAGTATGTAGAGTTTTTCTCTCTCCACACACCCAATCAGGTCTCTGACACCAGCTGGATGTCCTACAATTCAACTCAATTCTGATACTGTCTACCTGGCTGTAGCTTCAGATTCAGAGGTTATGAACTCAATTCCACAAGACTGCTTCCCCTGCTAACTCCTAGCAAGCCCAGGTTGTCCTGTGCTTTTGACCAACCAACTACAGATTGGAGGTTCTAACCCCTTCAACCTTGAATTCGATTAATTTGCTACAGTGGCTCACAGAACTTAGGAAAACACTTTGTTTACTAGATCAATCACTGGTTAACTGTGAAAGGATATAACTCAAGAACAGCCAGTTGAAAGAGACACATAGGACAAAGCATGGGGAAAGATCTTGGAGTTTTCATACGTCTTCATGTGTACCATTCTCCCCAAATCCCC
>NW_011444493.1:0-756 GCF_000754665.1 Bison bison bison | reverse complement strand
TTATTATTGTAGAGAAACTTTTTGCATTATATTAAATTGAAGCTAAAAATATATTCCTACAATTGAATACAGCATTGTACATTTCTTCATTTTTTTAAAGTAATCACATAAAAGTCCTGAAAGAAAACATTTATTCTAATTTCAGAGGGAGGTTCAGGAGGGAGGGAACACATGTATACCTGTGGCCAATTCATGTTGATGTATGGCAAAACCCATCACAATATTGTAAGTAATTAACCTCCAGTTAAAATAAATATTTCTTTAAAAAAGGTAGACACCTATATATATTCCTGAACATTCTTTTAATGATAAAATCTTGATTGTTATAGAAAAGTCCAAATGTTTTTAATAAGTTGTCTATACAAGTTAGCAAATGTGTAAGTGTATGTTACCAAGTAATATTTGATATATAAGATACAAATAAATGTTGGTGAAAACTTTTTAAATATTATTTTTTAAAAATCTTAGTTTAACCAGATACGACAATGAAATCTCACTTTATACTTCCCCCTCAATGCAAGGCATGCTTTGCCTTTTCTGTTTCTAATATTTATAAACATTCTCTTTCTAGCACTACTTCAGAAAATAATTTTAATTGCAGGTTTGCTAGTGTATTTTTATAGGGTTTTATATTTTTTAGAGTAATTTTAGGTTCACAGAAAATTTGTGGGAAGGTAGAGAGATTTCACATGTACCTCCTAACCCAACATGTGCATAGTCTTATGCATTATCAGCATCACTCACCAGAGTGGAAGC
>NW_011444492.1:0-784 GCF_000754665.1 Bison bison bison | reverse complement strand
CTACGGGGTCGCACAGAGTCGGACACGACTGAAGTGACTTAGCAGCAGCAACCATCCTTCAATTAAAAAAATAAATCAGGGATGTTCTTGCCTTCGGACCATTTGACTTCCAGTTTCCGCAGCCAAATATTCCCTCAGAATCTGCTTTGCTAACCAGATCACTCTGTTTAAAACTGCAGCTCTCTTGGAACTGTGTTCCTTCTCCTCTTGGCCTTTCCCTCACCTTCCCTCACTTTCTTTTCCAGAAAAGGAATCATACTGTGTTGCCTCCAGGGACAGCATAAGGTTTGCTTCTACTCTAGGTGTTTTTGATCATCTTGAGAGGTACTTTACTCCCTGAAACCAGTTCTCTGGGGTCAGATTTTCAGCCCAGGTAAGGTCTATTGGTTCTCTGCCTTCTGACTCAGCACCATGACATCTACCAGGGGTATTTCCAGATATAAGCAAGACTCCCTACAGAAGTGGCTGAACAGTGAGGGCTGTCTTTGTCTCATGGAACAGGAACATCAGAAGTAGATAATCCAGGACCTTACATTACTCATTGGAGTCCTTTTATCTTCTTTTCCTGCCACCCTGGTCCTTATCCTCAAAGCCGTAAGATTGTTATTGTCTGTGCATTGAATTCCCTGTTTCAGGGGACAAAAAGAGGAGGAAAGAGTAAAAAGCAAAGGATAAAGAGCTGTCCTAGGTAGAAAGGTTTGTCTTCTCTAGGTTGAACATTTGAAATTGCTGGTTTTCGACCTTAAAAAATAGCAGTTTTTTTTTTTGTTTTTTTTTTTTATGT
>NW_011444491.1:0-784 GCF_000754665.1 Bison bison bison | reverse complement strand
TCTCAATTTCTTGACCTGAGCCCAATCATGACCTGACTCTGCCCCGGGGGGAAGTGGGTATCTTTGCTCCATCACAGTCTTCATTCATGCTCATTCAGCGATACAGGACGTGCCTGCTCCCGTGAGGCAGGTGAAGCTTATTGTCAACACCCTTTCTGCATCCTTATCTTTGATTGCAGGAGAAAGATTCTGTCTGCCATTCAAGGGGTGCAGAGAGCAGTCAGTAGGAGGGGAGGGGTTTATAGTCCTAGAGGCCTCTGGCGGCAAATGATCCAGAAACATGTTTACAGGGAGGTCTAAGACCTTGGGGCCGAAGCATTCAGGGGACCAAGGAATATTTGCATAAAGCTTCAGGAGGTGATCGGCCACTTTCTAAGCACAGCTGCCCCTGATGGGGCTGGGGAAAAAGAATTCCCACTGATTAATTGATTTGCCTAAGATTCTAATGTTTAGAGCCTGGACTTAGTCCTAGGCTTTCATCTCCACAGACTAAATTTGAGATTTAAGGCTCTAAACATGCAAACACCTGGAATATAATCCGTACTCTGTCTTTCCTCCCTTCCTTGCTTTTCTCCCTTCCATCAAGTATTTAATGAGTATATGCTAAGTGCCAGGCACTATAGGTGCTGAGAATATAATGAGGAAAAAACCCACCATCCTTTTCATGGAGTTTACTTTGACAGAAGTTCTCAGTGGCCTGGAGAATTGCATGGACAGAGGAGCCTGGCAGGCTACAGGAATCAGACATGACTGAGCGCTGTCTTTGTTTCTTCTCAGTTGAGGG
>NW_011444490.1:0-784 GCF_000754665.1 Bison bison bison | reverse complement strand
CCCAGATAATCCAGGATAATCTTCCCATCACAAGAACCTTAACACTGTCACAACTACAAAGCCCTTCTGGTTCTAATCACTAGCTGTGCTTCTACTTTTGCAGTCCGTGACTTCTTTTCATGTGGATGTTCTAACACACTGACATCGCCCAAGTTTTGCCTTTTAGTCTATACTCTTCCACTGAATAATGTTATAAACACCCATAATGTCAACTACAATTTAGACACAACTGACTTTTCCCCAAGCATCTCTATTCTATACCCTCTGCTGAGTTCCAAACCTACTCTACTACTAGGTTTTCATAAGGTGTCTCAGATCTAACCTATTTAAAATCAAGTTCATCATCTTTCTCATAAACCAACTTCTTTGGCCTAAGAAGATGAGTGGTCTTTGCTCATGAGTTCATGTAAAGTGTGGTGTGTTTCCACAAGAGTTTACTAAGACTTGCTGAATGAAGCATCAGATGGTGTCTTTTACCTGGCAGCCGTGTTTGTTCATCGTGTCCATGGCTCTTCTAACAGCATCATTCACAGGTTCACACTGTTCCACCTGAGTCTTCATATTATGCTCAAAATATGGACCAATCAGAAAATAGTTGTCTCCCCATTCATCTGCTGTTGTTTTGGCCTTTGTCTGAATCACAGTATAGATGCCACCGACTGTTAAAAAGAAAAGGTCCCATTACCATTCAGGTTAATAGCTCATGTTAAGTGATGAAGGGATGGAAACAAGTCCTCAATTTTTCTATGTTGCTTAAGTAAACTTTTTTTTTTTTTTTTTTTCT
>NW_011444489.1:0-784 GCF_000754665.1 Bison bison bison | reverse complement strand
TGAGGTGACATTTGAGTGATATTTTAGGATGGAGTTTGCTGGCAGGGAAGGGCCTTCCAGATAGCTAGAGCAGCTGGTGTCAAAACCAATATTTGTGTAAAAATGTGTTTGGAGAATGGCGAAAAGTTAATGTAGCTTCACAAGGGATATTGGAGAAGTGGCATTAATAAGGTAGATGTGTGTTTCTTTCTCTCTTGAAAATCCAAATGGAGGATGGCCCAGGAGTGCTCCCTGCCAGCTTGTCCCTGGCACCCAGGGTTGCTCTGGTAACCCCCTAGGTGCTGCCTTTACTTTCACAGTTGAAGGTGACTCCAGTACCAGACCCATCTCTGCATTTGGACAGTTGGATAGGGTCTGACTTGGAAGTGCTGTTTGCATCCTGTTAACCAGGCATATAAACAGACCTTACTGCAAGGAAAGCTGGAAAATGTAGTTTTTAGCTGTGTGGCTGTGTGCCCGTCCATACCTTGGAGGTTACATTCCTACAAGAAAGAAGCAGAAATTTGATACTGGGAAGGAGTCAGTAGATTCTGCCCTAGGAAGGTACGGGCTGAATCATGAAGTACTTTGTAGGGAGTGGGGAGGTTTTTAAAGCAGAGCAATACTGTGATTTAAAAAGTGTCTTTCATGGGACTTCCCTGTCAGTCCAGTAGTCAAGAGTCCACACTTCCAATGCAGGGGGCTCAGGTTCGATCCCTGGTCAGAAAGCTAGATCCCACATGCCACACGACATGGCCAAAAAAAAAAAAATGTGTCTGTTGCAGATGGGATCTAGCTTTCTGAC
>NW_011444488.1:0-784 GCF_000754665.1 Bison bison bison | reverse complement strand
AGTGTACTTTGTTCCTCCCTGTCCCTATAGATATCACATGGTCCAGCCTTTCTCTTATAGTCTTTTCCAGCCTGGATGGTCTTATCTAAATCTTATCCATCATTTAAAGCCCAACTCCAACTCTAATGCTTTTAAGAATTCTTCCCTGAGTGCTCTAATTTACATTGCCCCTCTATGTCCTTGGGATTCTTCTGACAGTGCAACCCTGCTAAGCATTTAGGTACATATGTGAACTAAGTGGGGACTGTTGACTCAGAGCCTGTCTCCCAGATTCAAGAACCTAACACATTAAAGACTCAAAGTAACTAAACTAGAAAGCAGATCCCAGGAGAAGAAAGTAGAGACCAGGTAAATAGGAATAGGAGAAAAGATGTGAAGGGAGGGCCCAGGAAGTAAACACAGAGGGGAGTTAGGGGAAGGAGTGAGGGGAGATTGAAGGGCTAAACTGGCTTCCTCACAGATTTACTTGAGGGGCCCATTCTTCCCATCAACATAACGTTCATTTCAGATTTCTATTTCCTTAGCCAACTAGTATTACTTTGACTGTACCTAGAAAAGGAGGCCAGATCTTCTTCATCATGTAAAGATACACTCATCATTCTATGGATGAAGTGATGTGTTGGTTCGGTGCTAGGTCTCATTTCTGTTTCCTGGAAAAATACAAGTAAGACACAAAAGAGTGTTTATAATAAATAAAATATACCACAACATTTCGTTAGTTATCTATATAGCCAGCATTTCTGACCAGGCACACTTTGTTTGCTCATGAGATTTCACATGGCTT
>NW_011444487.1:0-784 GCF_000754665.1 Bison bison bison | reverse complement strand
GATTTCCTTCTCTAATGCGTGAAAGTGAAGTCGCTAAGTCATGTCCGACTCTTTGCAACCCCATGGACAAAGGAGCCTGTGTGCTATGGTCCATGGGTCACAAGAGTAGGACATGACTAAATTCACCACTATTCAGAATCTTCTAGTTATTCTCAAATAGATGAGAATATTTCTTTTTCACTTAGCTGATTTGGAATTGTAATCTTCTCAAAATAAATGTCATCTGTTCTAATTTGACTATAAAATCACTTAAAAATAATAGTATACTTAACACAGAAGACCTTCCATTTGAAATTCTGTCTTACACTTCAAATAGCCCAGCCTGACATAATTTTTTAATATGACAAGAATAATTTAAATGAATTAGAATTTTGACTTTCAGTTTATTATTAATTGATTGAGTGTATTAAGAACATACATAACAAAGTAAGCTAAATATCAGTTGTATCTTTGAAACTTGTAAGCAATTAAAAGAATATTAAAATATTGGCCTGTAGCAAGAAAAAACTAGACTTAAAATGTTTGAAAATTACTTTTCCTGTTTAAAATTGAATTTATTTTTTACTTTATTGATCAATATTTTTGATAATACAAGGATTTTTTTCATATGATTTTTTTTACCTGTGTGTCTAGATAGTTCCAAAAAATAAGCTTGAACAAATTCCACCACAGCATGACCACAGAGCTATCATTAAATTCAAATTGCTTATTCCCATAGCTATTTTCAGGAAATTTTGCAAACTCAATCCAAAGCTAATTTATCATTAGGAATAATATTGTTATC
>NW_011444486.1:0-784 GCF_000754665.1 Bison bison bison | reverse complement strand
TTTGCAACCGGATGGACTGTGGCCTACTAGGCTCCTCAGTCCGTGAGATTCTCCAGGCAAGAATACTGGAGTGGGTTGCCATGCCCTCCTTCAGGAAATCTTCCCAATCCAGGGATGGAACCCCCATCTCTTCGGTCTCCTGCACTGATAGGCAGGTTCTTTACCACTAGCACCACCTGGGAAGCTCAGACACCTGAGTCCCCTGGGGATCTTGGCAAAATGCAGAGTCCAACTCAGCATGGGCTGAGCCTAGGATTCTGCATTTTTTCCCAGCTCCCCAGTGATACTGGTGCTGCTGGAGACTACCCTGGGTGCAGCACATTTGAACAGGGGCTCTCAGAGTGCCGTGTGGGTCAGAATCATATGGAAGATTCTGGGCTTTCCTTCCAGAATTTCTGATTCAGTAGCTGTGATGCGGGACCTCAGAATCTGCATTTCTGCAAGTTCTCAGGTGATTCTGATGCTGCTGGTCTCGGTGCTGAGACTGAGAACTGTTGCTTTAAATGGTGACGAGATGATCCGTTTCTGGAAAGTTTAAAATACGTCACTCTGAGGTATTGGGGCTTACTGCACTTTTAGGAGTAGTTCTGTTCCTCCAAATTTCCATGATTTTCAAGTTTCCTCTTTGGGAGAAGTGTATCAATTTTGGTAAATTTTCATCTTCCTCAAAAATAATCCACATTGTTGACTTTTCCAAGTTATTTGCATAGAATCAGCTACTTTTGTGTTTTGTGATAGTCTCTGCTAATTTCTCTCTCTCTCTCTCTTTTTTTTTTTTTTTT
Organism: Bison bison bison; assembly: GCF_000754665.1. Taxonomy (NCBI): domain Eukaryota; kingdom Metazoa; phylum Chordata; class Mammalia; order Artiodactyla; family Bovidae; genus Bison; species Bison bison. The sequence goes on along the minus strand of NW_011444486.1, from coordinate 2 downwards.
TG
>NW_011444485.1:0-785 GCF_000754665.1 Bison bison bison | reverse complement strand
TTCCTTATTATGGAATAGAGAAAGTAGCAAAGAATAGTCAATTACACAATTTCTGGAAATGCAGTCACTGCCGTAAACAAGTCATGGACAAGCTTCCTGGGGCCTTAACGATGTACTAGTGTCCAGGAAACATGTTTTCAAAGAGCCAAGCTGATTAATTTCACCAGCGGTCATGAGCCACAACACAGCCAGGGGACATGACAGATTGACTGTTGGAGGAAACTATTATTTTTCCTCTGTGACCAATGCTGTAACTGTTGAAATCATAGCTGGGAAGAGTAAGCTCAATCATGCAGTTAAAATGTTGTTTTCAACCAACTGACCAATAATTTTCTCACTGAAATAAAACTTCAGGGATCAACCCCTAGAAGTGAAGGAGTTACCCATCACAACAAATAATTGCTCCCACATTCAAAGTCTAAAAAAGATTCTGGTTCTTCAAATCACTGAGCAAAGACAGCAATCTACAATTCTCAACGTTAAGTAAACATCTTTTTTTAAAAAACTTTACAATAAACATAAAATTAAAAAAATAAAATATTTTCCCCAAAGTATCAAAATGCTTAAGATAATGCTTATTTTTCAAAAGAAGATAAACTAACATACAAATGCAGCTCCTCTGCAAGGACACAATATATGAGTGATATCACTGAGTCGACCAATCTGCTTAATTAATATGATTAATATGTCAATCAGAGTAATGTATTTTTGAAATCCTATTTTCTGAAGATAAACAATGATAAAGAGACTTTCATTACAGGAAAAAAAAAACAAAACAGAAAAAC
>NW_011444484.1:0-785 GCF_000754665.1 Bison bison bison | reverse complement strand
TCGTGTCCGACTCTCAGCGACCCCATGGACTGCAGCCTACCAGGCTCCTCCGTCCATGGGATTTTCCAAGCAAGAGTACTGGAGTGGGGTGCCATTGCCCTCTCCTAATTAACATATATTATATTATTTCATTAATCTTGTGATGTTGGTGCTTTTATTTACCAGCCCCATTTAACAGATAAGAAAACAGAGGCAGAGAAAGTAGACTTCCCTCTGCCACATGGTTGACTCAAAGGCAAATAAAGATTCGAACCAAGGCAGTTGTCCTCATAGTCCAACTTTTTTTACCCTACATGGTGCTGGAACTTCCAGAAAAGAGTACCTTCCTTGCTTTCCTTTCTGCACTTTGATCTTTTTTCACATATGCTTATAAGCTGACCTGGTCAATTCCATGAATATCAAATAACATAGACAGCGATTCTGTTTGGTGGGATTTCTCAAATGAGCACACATTCGGAAGAAACAGGAATCAAGGACAATAGAGCCAGGATCGGCTTTCAAACATTAGAGGAGTGTCAGAACCTCAGGGCACACCTTGCTTCCACCCAACAAAGGAAAATCAGGAGAGTTCTAAGCAAAAAGACTCCTTTAACTCCCTTTGACATTGATGGAAAGGTGACAATTAGTCTGGGACTGACATGTTGTCATAAACAGAAGGCTCTGAAAATGTCATTAATGCAGGTGGGCAGGGGGTGGGGAGCAGGGAGAGGGGGTCGATTGCTAGAATTCCATAATAATTGTTTGGTATTTGGAGTGGCGTGACATCAAGTTTCCATTCAGCCTTC
>NW_011444483.1:0-785 GCF_000754665.1 Bison bison bison | reverse complement strand
GACACTATTTTTTTTTAAATATTTAAAACTGGCATAATAGAAACTCCTTACTCTTAAAAGGATGAAATGCGATAAGAAATATAAAGTATAAAATGCACACGTGACATACACAGCAGGTGCTGATTAAAAGTAAAACCTCCTGCCTTATCTCTAATCCTCTATAAGCCACAATTTAAAAAAAGCTGCTTCTTCTGCCTACCCCAATTTTCTCATTCAGAAATAGCATTTCTCTTTGGGGCAATTTTTAATGCAGCTGTTAAGATATACTTTCACATTCTGTTAACTTTCTGTAGATGAGTGTCATTTAACACACTGGGTCTCAGACTTACCAGCTGCTTTGATTTATTTCTATACATCTTAGGTCCCCGTCTAAATTAAGTTCCTTGAAGATAAGGATGGTTTTTTATTTACCTTCTGGCCAGTGAGCACATAATTTATGCTCAGTAAATTCGGATATGTGAAAAAATCCTCTCACAAAACAGAGAGCAGTGCATCAATCTAGGGTACACGGGTGTAGGTGGCTGATCACCATCTGAGAAAGCACATATAAAGGGAAGCACTGTGACTACTTCTAGGGAAAAGGGAAAGGCAGTAAAGAAAAAGGACATATACATTGATAAAATCAAACAGCGTATGTGGCCCTTCCTACTGGCTCAGCAGTTTAGAATCGCCAGCAATGCAGGTGATTCAGGAGATGTGGGTTCAATTCCTGAGTCAGGAAGATCTCCTGGAGGAGGGCATGGCAACCCACTCCAGTATTCTTGCCTTGAGAATGCCATGGACGG